>NC_133483.1:20659595-20676760 GCF_025370935.1 Choristoneura fumiferana
TTACAGTTTGAGGCTATATCAACAATACACGCTGTTTTTTTTTTATTCGACTGGATGGAAAACGAGCAAATGGGTCTCCTAATGGTAAGAGATTACCACCCGCCCATAGGCACCTGTAACACCAGGGATTGCAGATGCGTTGCCAACCTAGAGGCCTAAGATGGGATACCTCAAGTGCCAGTAATTACACTGGCTGTCTTACTCTCCACGCCGAAACACAACAGTGCAAGCACTGCTGCTTCACGGCAGGATTAGCGAGCAAGAGGAGGTGTATAACGAAACATAAGTTTTTGATAAAAAAAACATTTTTAATACAAGTTTTTTTTGCTTACTGTACTCTTGTCGACTTTACTTGCATTGTCACCCAAACTACATTTGCATACATAGTCTGTGGAGACGATCCTGGCCTGTCTACCAGGATGTCATTACCAGATTATTGTATTGTCACGCAATTTACATAAGTATGCCAAATTTCAAGCCTTGCCAAATGTAGAGCCCATCACGGAAAAAATGAAAGAGTATGAATAATTTTGAATTTTGTTCTTCTGTAAGTGGCCAGTTGCGCACCGCGGAGGTTTGCTATGTTACAATGTGTAAAATTATCGTCAATGTGTTGCTCCATTTCGTCATCCCTTAAAATTGTACCCCGAAAAGTATCATAGTACACTCCTCTCACTTCCAAGCCGGCGAAAATTGATAATACTAATATTAATTCCCACATCTCACTCAATATTTAAAACAACGAAACACGTGCTATTTTTGCAACGTGTGCAATACAAATGACAATTTAAATAAAACAGCAACGAAATTTCTTTTAAAAAAAGTTTTTAATGAACAATTTAGATGCCGTCGTTCAGAACTGTTCAATATCTGTTTGTTTGGAGCTCCTATTAAAAAACAAGCGATTGGAAAATGAACTGGCTATAGAGAGACAGGAACCAGTGCACTTTGTAGGGTTCCGTAGTTACCTGAAAGGAGATAAACAAGACTCGATTAATATTGCTACACTGTCCGTCCGTCCGGCTGTCCGTTACTCAGGAGGGTATCTCAGAAATCATATAAGATATTATACAGCTGAAATATATAAATAACTAGCTTTTTCCCGTGACTTTGTCTACGAAAAATTATTCAAGGTAGTTAAGCGTGCTGAAAATTACGCTTAAAAAAAGGAAGCAATTGGAGATTCTGGCCTCACGTAACGTTGAAGAAAAGTACCATATGCTTTTCACGACGGCAGCATAAAGGTGTGTGTGCTGTCGCTGCGTGTTTCGCTGTTTCGAAACAGTTTTTCAGATGTTTTGCGAGCAAATAAAGTGTCTTAACTTATAAAAAATTTGATCGGTGGACGGTTTTTGACTGACGGTAATGATGGTAATAATAATAATGATCATAGTTCTAATTATAAATCGTTGTTCTTTGTGAAAGAAAAGTCCTCGAGTGGCGATCATGAACTGGAAACGACGAAGCGACGGCATGCCCCCCACCAGGTGGACTGACGACATCACGAGAGTTGCGGTGGATGCAAGTGGCGAGATGTCGTTCATTGTGGCGTTCTAAGGGCTGATGATGATGATGATGATGATCGTTGTTCTTTACTAGCCCCATATTTGTGTAATACACAATGAAAAAATCATTAAATCAATTAAGTAACCTAAAGTACTTAAAGTAAGTTATGTTTTTGTTGCGAAATTTCTAATTTTATTCATTCATACTGATGTACCTACCGACATTTTAACAGGCATTTATGTTAATTGATGTTTTATCATCACTGTATCCTTAATTAGTTTATCACACAAGGCTGTTATTGAAAACATACAAGGTTCTTATCAATAATGGCTACATCCTACATTATTACACTGGCAAGCAAAACCAAAGGTCACTTTTTAATACTATTTTGTATGAAACGTAACCCGTTATTTTTGCTGGATAGCGTATACCGAATTAAGTACTTTAATTTCCATGGAAATATATTTTATAAGCAAATGAGAATGTTATATTTGGAACTCGTACCGTCGGTCGCTCTAATTGCTACACATGGAAAGTTTTCATTGTGAAGTTTGTTTTTAAATGTTTACACACACACACACACACACACATTTGCTATTACTGTCTCTCTCCTCAATCTCCTCTTAGTAGTATCCTTAACGAGGTTATATGTATTTCATCATCATCATGCCAGCCTATATACGTCCCACTGCTGGGCACAGGCCTCCTCTCAGAACAAGAGGGCTTGGGCCATAGTTCCCACGCGGGCCCAGAGCGGATTAGGAACTTCACACGCACCATTGAATTGCTTCGCAGGTTTGTGCAGGTTTACTCACGATGTTTTCCTTCATCGCATAGCTCGAGGTAAATTTCAAATGTAATTCCTGTAATGTAATTTCGAAAAACTCAGAGATGCGAGCCGGGGTTTGAAACCACGACCCTCTGTTTGAGAGGCGATAGGTCAAACCACTAGGCCACCACGGCTCCAAACCACTAGCAACCATATGTATTTAAGCTACCTTTATATCATTATTAGTAGTATTATTATTATTTTCGAAGGATTGGTTTTTCTCAGGTCTAGGCTAGTATTAACTACATTTACGGGTTATCCACCAAGTAAATGTAGCAAGAGTTGTAGAGTAAATATTTTTTAAGAAGATTGCGGAATCCCCAAGACACAGGTCATTACCTTTGGGGGTCGGAATGTAAGTTTATCCACTAGCTGTGCAATAAACATTTTTCATTTCATTTCATTTTCACTGGCAATTGTAATACGACAGGGTTCTAGAAATGCACAACAAAACGAGTAGGCGACTGCATAATTTAATTAGATAACCATTAAAAAGTTAAGTTAAGTTACTTATTCTCATTCTTTGCATATTGCTTAATTAATTTCGAGAAAATTTCTTTTCCTTTGTTTTGTATAAAATTCTACTTCACATAGATGCTTATTTATTAATGAACCTATCCTTCTCAAACGTTAAAAAGAAAGTTATTAGTTTTCGTTACTACCTTTATTGAAAGTACAAAAATTAAGATATTCCTATTGCTGTGGTTGTATTTATATCCCAAAAAAAATTGGGATTTATAAATAACTTTCAAAAAGGATACTCCTTATTTGATGTAATTATTTAATTAGACTCAAATTTATTCGAGCAGGCGAATTCGGTAAAGTCTCAAACAATGAACAGACAGCATTGTAGTGCTCTCGCCAAGTCGCTCGCGCTAAACTGTCTTACACTGGGAGCATTTCAACGTATTTTCACCTAGCCTTTTGTAAGATGTTATATCTCTTGGCAGTTGTTAGGTACTATGATGTTCAAGCCCAAGTAAAAAGTAAGTATATAATAGTAACGATGACTCAAGCTGCATATGTCATATGGGCAATTTTTAACTGACGAAAAAAAACTGATATATAACAATATAATTGTTATAGTGAAAGTGGTAGAAAAATATTTTGTTATTTAACTAAATATTAGGTTTTTCATTCATCATCATCATCCCAGCCTATATACGTCCCACTGCTGGGCACAGGCCTCCTCTCAGAACAAGAGGGCTTGGGCCGTAGTTCCCACGCGGGCCCAGTGCGGATTGGGAACTTCGCACGCACCATTGAATCGCTTCGCAGGTTTGTGCAGGTTTCCTCACGATGTTTTCCTTCACCGCAAAGCTCATGGTAAATTTCAAATGTAATTCCGCACATGAATTTCGAAAAACTCAGAGGTGCGAGCCGGGGTTTGAACCCACGACCCTCTGCTTGAGAGGCGATAGGTCAAACCACTAGGCCACCACGGCTTATATAGGTTTAGGTAAGTTTTTCATTAAATGACTGTTTTTTTTTATTAAAATGATTTCCTCATTTTAACATCCTGCGTGATTTGATCATAATTCCTTAGAGATTAAATCTCTAAATTTCTGATTTGGCCATTTCCCTCCAACATATCCACCACCAAGACTCCCAAGTTGAATTTTCACTTAGTACTTTTAATGAAAAAATCACCTTGATCGAGACTTGGCCCGTTTTCCACAGCACATTTTCGTTCAGATAAGTATTTACTGTATTATACAGGTGGCTCTCAAACGCCGGATTCCCAATCTGGAACACACCCAAAGGCGCTAGGGACGGTAATTGAAAAGTTTAGCTATTTAACGACTGCCGGGTTTAGGATCATCTTGTATAATTTACGCTTTGAACTTCGTCGCTAGAACAGCGTGAATAAAGCTACGGCACATTAGAAAAAAACACTGTAATTCATAAGGTACATACACTGTGTGGGATCGTGTGAAGTAAAATACAAACTTTTAGAATGAAAGTAAAAAAAGTTTCTTGGAAATTAAATGGAATACGTTAAATAGCAAAGAACAGAAAACACGCAGCAACTAAGCTCACCCGATTGTAGCTCGCACTCTCGAGACTGTGGCCAACGAAAGCTGTAACACTACCATGAGTTTACAGTGACCGTACTCGATAGCGACGGCGTAAATTATTTGTATGGAGAATTGTACAGCGCCTCTACACATAATTTACGCCGTCGCTGTCGAGTACGGTCACTGTAAACTCATGGTAGTGGTACTTTCCACGAGAACCGCGGCGAATTAAAAAAAAATGAGGCTGACAAAACTTGCTGTACACTGATTAAACGATGTTGATATGTACTTAGATCATCATCATCATCCCAGCCTATATACGTCCCACTGCTGGGCACAGGCCTCCTCTCAGAACAAGAGGGCTTGGGTCATAGTTCCACGCGGGCCCAGTGCGGATTGGGAACTTCACCCGCACCATTGAATTGCTTCGCAGGTTTGTGCAGGTTTCCTCACGATGTACTTAGATATTATTGAAATCTTCCAGATATTAAATTATAATCTGGACTCTTCAAGGTGCATCAAAATTCATGTAGTAATGTGTGAAGCTTAATGATTCAGCACTTTAGGAGTCCCTTCGTAAATTTAATAACCTTTGTCAGTGCCCATTTACGTACAGTCCAGATCAATTTTTGGACCATTTTGACCAGATTGGCATTGAATATATCTTCTAACATTTTAAGGGCCTGTTTCACCACTTGTCGACTAACTTTAGGTGACGGATATCAGTGATGCCGTCTCTGTTTGTTTTGTCCGAATAAACAAAGAAGGCATTACTTTTATCTCACACTTAAGTGAGTTGACAAGTGGTGAAACAAGCCCTAATTCTAACATATCTAATCTTATAACATTTGCATTTTGACGATGGTAGGGGGCTTGTTTTTCAATAATTTATTCAATCTTGTTTTTCAGTTTTTTTTTTCAGGGTCATCTTATAGGATATGATCACATCGAAAATACAAACTGAGACATGGATGCACAGAAAAACCAGAAAAAGAGACCAGCACTGGGAAACGAACCCAGGTCCTCAGCAATCCGTGCTGCGTGCTATAACCCCTACACCACTGCTGGACTGGAATCTAGACACGAATTTTTCCTATACATATATCTCAGGTTGCTTATTTCTACTATGCTAAAGCAGCAGCACTAGCGACATCTATGTTTCGTCGACAGACGTCACACTCTTTCGGATATGATCACCACCGCCGATAGGTACTAACAACTTAAAGAGAGTCATCGGTCTGTTGCCGGCCTTTAAATATATGTATAGTACTTAAATAAGTGTATAAGGACACCACTCACACATCTCTCTAAGAACACTGTCACTACCGTTGTGGGAGAAAATACCACGAACTGGTATTCGAAGCATTGATTGGCCTCCCACTACCACTTGGGCAACCGGTGAATGCAAGTGGCGAGTAGCCGTTCATTGTGGCGTTCTAAATGGGAGGCTTCTGAGGTGTACTTCTTCCGGCTATTGATGATGATGATGATGAGATTTCCAACTCTACAGATTCTCAGCTCATTTTGTTCTAAGGGAAAGAAGGCCTTTGTTCAACAGTGGACTCTTCCGGCTATTGATGATGATGAGATTTCTAATTCTACAGATTCTCAGCTCATTTTGTTCTAAGGGAAGAAGGCCTTTGTTCAACAGTGTACTTCTTCCGGCTATTGATGATGATGATGATGAGATTTCCAACTCTACAGATTCTCAGCTCATTTTGTTCTAAGGGGAAGAAGGCCTTTGTTCAACAGTGTACTTCTTCCGGCTATTGATGATGATGATGATGAGATTTCCAACTCTACAGATTCTCAGCTCATTTTGTTCTAAGGGGAAGAAGGCCTTTGTTCAACAGTGTACTCTTCCGGCTATTGATGATGATGATGATGAGATTTCCAACTCTACAGATTCTCAGCTCATTTCGTTCTAAGGGGAAGGCCTTTTGTTCAACAGTGGTAATCTTCCGGCTGATGACGAAGTGTATTAGCTGTTTTAAGATGTGGCATTAAGATTTATTATGCATGCTCCTGAAGTGGTCTTAAAGCTTGAAAGAAATTGTTGGCAAAGATTTTAGCGGATGATGAAGTTATGATAGTTATTCTTCGAGAATATTTTATGCGAAATGCTGAATCTGGTTTTAAAGGATCGCGGGAAATCGGTTGAATTAATGAGTTTTCATTTATGTTTAGGGATCCGTAGCCAAAATAGCAAAAACGGAACCCTTATGGTTGCGCCGTTTCTGTCTGTCTGTTCATCCGCGGCTTTGATCAGAGTCTATTAACGCTAGAAAGCTGTAATTTTGCACGGATATACATATGTAGTATTCAATTGAAAAAATATATAGTGTGCTTCCCTAGTCATAGGTGGGACTCTTTGTGTGAGTGGGGTAAAGTTTTTTTTTTTTGATTTAATAGTCTATTAAAATAGAGCGTGTGAAAAATAGAGGTGATGAGGATGAACAGCACAGCGATCGTGCGATCTTAACCAGGTCGTCGCTCCATCTTGGAGGCCTACCGACAGCTCGTCTCCCGGTCCGCGGACGCCATTCGAGAACCTTCTGACCCCATTGGCCATCAGTCCTGCGAGCAATGTGCCCGGTGGATGCGGAAAGCACAAGACCACTCTGAGTGGAGAGCCTTGGGGGAGGCCTATGTCCAGCAGTGGACGTCTTTCGGCTGACTTGATGATGATGATATCGTGATTGATGTCAAATGTTATCAACAACGTGACCTCTACCCCTTGAAAATACCTCAATTACATCACATTTTAAATCTATAGTTTCATCTCAGCCAACATACGTCCCACTGCAGGGCACAGACTTCTCAGAATGAGCCCACGCGGTGCGTGCTGAATGAGAACTTCATACAAACCATTTAATTGCTTCACAGGTTTGTTAAGGTTTCCTCACGATGTTTTCCTTCATCGTAAAGCTAACATCACATTAGCAATATAATTTTTTTGAAAATCTCTTGAGTACGACTCCGGATTTGAACCAACGATCTTCTGCTTGAGAGGCCATAGGTCAAACCAAGGAGCTACCATGGCCTCCAAAAATTAATCTACAGCAACTTACCTAAAATATCTTTAAGTTACTTCAATTCAAAATTTCAAGTACTGCTAGGTATACAAAACAGCAGCAACCATTTCCAAAATTTGTTATCTATCGCTTACATCGGTTTCAATAAATTGCTCCAAAAGGCTAACAAATCAAACCAACTCGCCGCCAACTAAGTCCTGCCTTAAGCCAAGTACACTGCAGTGCAAAAATAAGATACACCTATTAATAAAACAATCTCTGACCATTGGGGCTTTAAATTCAAGGTTCCATTCTACTAACGAAACTAGGCTAACTACTTTTGTTTTGTAACCTTTTCAAAATACTTAAATTTAGATCATTTATTGATCCTCAAAGTTTAATTGTTAAATCAGTGTATCGGGCATGGCGGTGTTATCGCTGTCTCTTGGTACGGGGGCCTTGAAATAATTTTTGACATGTATTTGACATCTCTAAGATAAAAATTTATCAATATGCCTTTAATTTAGTATTGTGTCGCATACATTGAAAATCTCATTAAATTTTTATGAAAAAATGAAATCAACAGTGGTCGTATTTTTAAAAAGAAGCACACCAAAAGTAGCTCAGTTATGCGACTAGAATCGAACCCTGGATTTAAAGCCGCATGGTCAGAGACTCGCTGTATGTGTCCTTGTAGAATAAGATGAAGCCATTTCTTCCTGTGGGTGTCGTAAAAGGTAACTAAGGAACTAAGGGGCTGTTTCACCATCCATTGATTAATTGTATTTGACGGATAAATGTGATGCCGTCTCCATCTATTCGAAAAAAACAAACAGAGACGGCATCAGATTTATCCGTTAATTAAATTTAATCAATGGATAGTGAAACAGGAGGTTAATGTGAGAGGGGCAGCAGCGTTCTCTACTGCCAGTTACGAACTCTCAACTCCAATACCTACTGCAGTGGAAAGCATGGGGAAACCAGCACTACACTACTTTCCAAGAAAGTCGTCATTCAAGTTCACCACTGATCTACTTCTCTTCTCTTCTAATTCGCTACACTCTTGACAGAGTGGTCGTGATAGTCGGTTGAGAAGTAGTGAAACTTCATGACGATTTTCTTTGGAATTGGTGTGGTAGTGGTCCTTTGCTTCCACATCACAGTCTTATTCCACCAGCTCATTTCTTTTACAGGTTGACCAGAAGTAGGCGCGGTCTTTACCCTTATGTTGTCAGCATCCCTAAAATTCGCACAAAGCGTTTTCGCTCGTCCTTTATTATCCGAACAGCTAAGGAGTGGAATGCTGGGCCAACTTCTGCCTTCAAATCTAGGGTAGGGTTGCCATAAGTGTGAAGACTCGGACCGGGACATTTAAAGAGAAAGTAGTAAGGGTTTAGAAAAAAAAGGTACTTTTATTACAACAATAAGTAACATAAAAGGTTTAGTGCTTGCCTAAACACAAAACAACTTTTAACATAGTCAATGCCAGCAATCCGCCAGTCAGGTTCTCTGTTCGTAGGCACTTTTCGCTACAAAGCAGAAAATGCACGTTATCGGCTATGTTATAGCTTATCTAGTTAGTTGTGTTTATTGTAGGTGTATTATTATTTACAACAATGATTTTTTAACCCCGTTATTGCGTAATAACACCCCTCTTTTTGCGTCGAGGGTTAAAAAGAGGGGTGTTATAAGTTTGACCGCTATGTCATTGTGTGTCTGTCTGTCTGTCTGTGGCACCGTATCTCTTAAGCGGGTGAACTGATTTGAATGAGGTTTTTTTTATTTGAAATCAGGTTTTCTAGCGATGGTTCTTAGACATGTTTTATCACAATCGGTTCATCCGTTTTTAAGATATTGGACTTTTCCAATTTTTTGTTGGTTAGGTTATAAAGCGGGATAATTTGCTTATCGACCGGGACGCCGGGACACCATGCTTCAAACCGGGACATGTCCCCGGCGTAGCGGGACGCATGGCAACCCTAATTTAGGGTGAATGGTCAAGCGAGCTCCATCTTTGTCCACATATACGCTTACCACCAGGCGTGATTGTGGTCAAACCCAAGCCTATTTCTGTTTTAAAAATAAAAAAACATCACAGTCCCAAAAAATTTCAGAAAAGTAAGTACCTAAAACAGAAAATTCGTAGAATCGATTTTATTCTATTGTTTTATTCCAAAATTATAGTGTATTTCCTTTTAAAAAAAAATAATAATTTATTTATTCAGACAACGAAATTTGTTAGTATTTCCTTAAGACTATGTTAATAATTTAGCTAGCTATTTTAAATAGGTGCATAATTGAGCACTCATTTCTTACAGCTAATGTCTTCAGGAGACTGGATAAAAGCTAAGCTATGCTGCATAAATTTTAGTGCACGCCATTGTACACCACTGGTATAAACCCGGCTGTGTTGACATTGACTTAATCCTCGGTTATCTCGCAATATATTTCTTTGGGCGAGTTTAATATTTGGACTTACCCAGTGCAGACTTGGTTAATAACGGCTGTATTTGAAGGATTTGCACGTTATTTGAAATATGAATGGGAGACGAGTCGACTTTTCTCCTGCCTTGTTTTTGGGCGAGTCGACTTTTTGGCAGACTTCTCTAAAAGAAGTATGTGAATGCAAACTACGTATTTGTACATCATTTTAAATATTAAGATGCGCCTTCTTTTGTTCCGCTTAAACTTAAGCAATATTATGAGAATTGTAAAGTACGTAGGAGGATTGTAAAAAACTATTTCAAAATACTTTTGCGAGGAGAAAATATTGTGTGTGTGTCAGGAAACGCTTCTAACAAATCAACTAATATTCATAAAAACTACATAAAGGTCAGCGTCGACTAATCCGCATCGTACGCTTCGGACGTATCGGATTTGTTGTTTTATATAGAAATGGGCGATCAGTACAGTGCGGATCAGTAGACACACTTGTATGTCTCTCTAACCTCCTATCGCTCAGAGTCGGCTTATTGTAATTTGAACATCAAACTCTATCTATCATAAATGACATAAAGTTTGATGTTCATATATCAAAAAAATTACTTAGGCGTTAAGAGGAATACAAAGAATACTACAATTCGTTTGATGCGATATGTCTGAAGCGTACGATGCGACAAAGTGGACGCTTACCTACATAAATATCGAAATTTACCTACACTTTTATTTTACCTAGTGAGGTTTTGATTTATTTTTATTTTAAAGATACCTAACAACCAGGGGTCGGACAAAAAGTGCCGATGATGTCAAACCACTTATAGGATGATTTCAAATAGTATTTTTGATTTTCATAAACAAGTATCACTTATCATTTATCAACCTCTTTATTAAACGATACGAAATTAATTTTATTCACTGAATTACATTGATTTATTTACGATTATTTTGTTACTTCATTAATGCTACTTTGTTACTACATGTCACACGGAAGTTAAAATAAAAACATCATCTTGTGTGCAAGATTACGTAATTTTTACGTCATCCGCACTTTTTGTCCGACCCCTGCTAACAACAAATGTGTAATGGAAGTTTATACTCCCAATAAAAATAAAACACTATATATACTTGTAGCATTACCTACAGAATACTCTAATTGGAAAGACTGAAAAAAAAGTAATAAAAAAAATATTTTTTTAAGCGCTGAATTAATTCTATGTATCAGTGGATAAAATCAGTATTTAACGGCATGGCAACAGTGCCTAAATATGTTGTATAATCATAAACAAAGTCCATATAGAATTTAGAAATATGTAAATCATCTGCAAATCCCCTGCATAGACCAATTAGGCCAGACAGGACACATAAATTCTGTTTAAATCTTTGTGGTAATTTGTGATTTTTTAAGGAGTTTCAGTTGAATTTTTATTATTTAAGCGGCAATATCACGAATTTTGTCTGTACGAGTATAATCGACCAAGATGGTCTTGTTACTACTAATCTGATCATTTGTTTGGCTCAGACTCGATCTTGTGTGAATCCATACTAATATTATAAATTATAAATACTGTGTGTGTTTGTGTGTTTATATGTTTGTCCGTCTTTCACGTCAAAATGAAGCGTCAGATCGAGTTTAGGGGCCAGAGAGAGACATAGGCTACTTTCTATCGTAAAAAATGCACAGTTCTCGAGAAAACAGCGCGCGATAATCGAATTCCACGCGGGTGAAGTCGCGGGCAAAAGCTAGTCGTGTAAAAAGGTGCATAGTGATTAATATTGTAAATTACTTTGATTGTGTAATTTGAATTTTGGCAAATAAATCGCAATGTCGTAATATTATCTTTATTTTATTTTTAACTAGCTGTTGCCCGCGGCTTCGCCCCCGTTGTTTTTTTCTGTATTTTCTTCCATAAAAACCTTCTCCTGACTGTAACGAACACAACAAAAAAAGAATTAGCAAAATCGGACCAGTCGTTCCCGAGTTTTGCGCTTAGCAACACATTTTACGATTCATTTTTATTTATATAGATTTTATCGGTAATTATACCTGTACAGCTCACAATACTTATTTATGACAGGTAATAGCAACACACCCTTTCTCTTTTGATTGGAATAGTTCCTTTTTTTTTCGAATGTTTCAAAAGATCTTTTTGGTCTCGTCCAAAGAAAAGACACTGATAAAAATTCCGCCCGCAATCCACTTGTACAGTCTGAAACGATATGTACTCTATGACCCTCTTAGATGGTTTTAATTAATATTTCTTCAGTAAGCGTATCGCAGTCACTGAATTAATTTAATGTATACCGGGAAATGCAAATTGAGGCGCTGTATTTGATAGAAACCCGGCTTTGAATATCATACATTTATATTTTTAAAAAACATTGATTTAGGTCTGAATAAAAAACACAAAACAGATAACCGTTGGGGGAAAAAGTCCTCCAGTGGCGATCGGGAACCGAAAGACTAAGCTTAGGCATGCAGGCCACCCACCAGATGGACTGACGGCATCGTGAGAGTTACGGGGAACCGGTGGATGCAACCTTAGCACAAGATCCCTGTTCTGAGCTGGTGTATCGAAGATAAGGATAGCACTAATGAAAGCCGACCACTGGTAGGAGATGGCACCTAAAGAAGAAGAAGGTGGATGCAAGTAGGGGGCCATCATTGTTGTATTCATTCAACAGTGGACGTCTTCCGGCTGATGATGATGATGATGATGATGATGATGATGATGATGATGATAATGATAATGATGATGATGATGATGATGATGATGATGAGTGATGATGATGATTCCACGAAGCGGTAGCCATTGCTGAACAAGGTATTAAACAACTTCCAATAATTTTAAACACAGACAGCAAACAGTCCATTTACGGGATTGATTGTCAATCAGCCATGATGTTTGTAATCCCTATTACAACCAATACGACTGTAATTTTGAAAAACTTTCATAGAGTTTCATTCATCCCAACCATCAGCTGAAATATTCCTACTATTAAGACATCCTGACTAATATACTCAGCGGCACAAAATTTAGCTCACCCTTCATACAAAATTACCGATTTTTGCATACATTTGAGGGCCAGATTTTTTGCCGCTCGCGGTACATAATAACAATTACTGTGAGAGTAACTCCGTCCTTCTGTTTCTCGGTATGCTACCTCTGCACGCTTAAACCTCTGATCCAATTTAGCTATAATTAAGAGGTTTGAGATCTTGAAGACGCCATAAAAAAATGATCCTAAAAAATTGCAAAATTCTCGCAGTATAAGAATTCTTGGTAGACGGAGTGGCGAGCAACACCTAGCCTAGTACACAAATCGTAAAGCTGGTGTTTCTAGTAACAAGCCGTTCAAGTATTTCTTTCAAAACAAAATTTTCAGTCGTATTGGGGTAAACACGTTTAAATGCCCACTTCTAATTATTAATGCGATTGGATATCAGCATTGGCCAGATCATGATGAGCAAATAAGCCGGTTTAATTTTCATTAACCTGCGACAATCGAGCTCTGTAGAGTTTGAGTTGAATCCATATTGCTTTTTAGGAATAGCTCATGCATTTTCCCTGGCTCTAATTGTGCCTACCTCGATATTACTGTTGATATTAACATAAATTTATTTTAATAAATAACAGAAGGGTAGATATGTAAATACATGAATAAAAAACGCCGCCAAAAAAGACAACTAAAAAGTAAATAATAATTATGCACTACCTAGCTGTTGCCCGCGACTTCATCTGCGAAGAATTCGTTTATCCCAATCCCGCGGGGACTATGCTGATTTCCCGCAAAATTAGCCTAAGTTAATTTAGTATAAGTACTTAATATTTTTTTATCTAAGCGTCGTCGGTGTCGGGGGACCGCTAAGGTTAACAGGAAACTAAAGTAGATAAGTTGTATTTTTTTAAATATTAACCGGTTGTAATATTCCAGCTAACGTGAAAGAAGCCACAAAGAATACCGCGCCACGCTTATTTCCCGGGCGGTATACTGTGTGGCCTCTTTCATGTTAGCTCGAATATTATAACCGATACCGCCTCCGCGCCGCGCACCCGTTCCGCCTCTGTACCAGTTCTAAAGATGTAGGTGAGTAAACATCCAAGTTGAATGGAGCGTGTATATGGCTCCGTGTGCTTCAGTGTGGCGTGACCCACATTGCAGGAGTGCTAGTCTTTGCTCAGAGCACCTCTGTGTCACGCACCGTGTTAGACTCGTGTGTGTGTCTTTACACTAGACCACTTCATGAAATACTCTTCTGAAACGCTAAAAAATAACGAAAGAGAAATAATCCGTCATGTGTACACTTTTAACAGACGCACAAAAGCATTGTCATACTTTTCTTATTGGCTGTGTGACAAGAGCTATCTTCATACTGGAATAATACTATAGTCGTGAAATTTTTTATTTTTAATACAAGCTTTTTTTGCTGACTGTACTTTTTGTCGACTTTACTAGCATGTTCACTCGAACTATACGAGTATGTATTTGCTTACCAAATTTCAAGTCGATGCCGTTAACCGTTGAGGAGTTCTGTTCTGCAAAGACGATCCTGGCCGGTCTACCAGAATTTCTCTACCAGATTATGGTATTGTCTCCAGATTTACATAAGTATGCCACATTTTAAGTCAATCGGACCAATGGAAGTGGGTCAAAATTTGCTTCCAAAATTTGACCTAAACAAAGAAATAAATAAATGAAAAAAAAAACAGGGCACTTTAAAGAAAAGCTTGTAAAAAAATAAAATACGAGTAGATGCTTTGCTTACGCACGTTCGTTCAATTATATCTGAGCCCTTTGTAGGTCGGAATAATTAAGACCATCACAAAATACTACCTTATCCTGATATCCTAGAACACAGTGTCTTAGTTGGAAAACACGATTCACGCCGTACTGGGGGGTTGTTTGCCAAAAGTATTAACCGTTCGGCTAACTCAATTTTATGGGTAGAACGAGTTGTACGAAGAAAAATAGGGGAACCGTGCCCGACGACAGTTCGACGAGATTGGCTTTTCACTTTGTGGAGGAAATAAAAGGAAATGCGTAATCATCGGCAATATTTGAAACGATTTCGGGAACAATGATTAGTTTGGTCACGTTTTTAAGCCTGTTGTTTTGTGTTAGACTTTTTGTTGTTATCTGCATCTCGGCAATGCAATGGCGGTGGTAATGGGCAGGCTAGCACGGAGAACAGATAGCCGTAGACCAGGTCCAGACGTAGCGTTTTGCGCGCGAGGGCACTGCGAACAGGCCGCTTCCAAACTTAGATTCCCGTTAGAGTTAGATTCCCGGCCGGGGCAGATATTTGTATGAATAATACGAATGTTTGTTCTCGGGTCTTGGATGTTTAATATGTATTTAAGTAAGTATTAATCTATATAAGTATGTTTATCCGTTGCCTAGTTTAAATAAAATAAATAAATAAATATCACGGGACAATTCACACCAATTGACCTAGTCCCAAAGTAAGCTTAGCAGAGCTTGTGTTATGGGTACTAAGCAACGGATAATAAATATATTATAAAGATAGATACATACTTAAATACATAGTAAACACCCAAGACCTGAGAATAACATTCGTATTTTTCATACAAATATCTGCCCCGACACGGGAATCGAACCCGGGACCTCAAGCTTCGTAGTCAGGTTCTCTAACCACTAGGCCATCTACTACTACTACTACTAGGTATCCATAGTACAAGCTTTGCTTAGTTTGGGACTGGGTCAATTGGTGTCAAGTGTCCCATGATATTTATTTATTACTAGCTATTTCCCGCGGCTTCGCCCCCATTCCAGTCTTTTTTTTATTTTGTTTAGCACAAACCTTGTCCTGACAATAACGAATACAACAAAAAAATACTTACCTATCCAATTCGGTGCCATCGTTCGGAAGTTATGCGCGTACATACATTTCGGAAATTCATTTTTATTTATATGGAAGATTTTATTTATTTATTATTAAAAGTATATATATCCCGAGACGATAATCTTACAAACAAATAGCTAAACATATAAATAACACAATAATCGTGGCTCAACATATCCTGGAACTCTAATGCTAACCCCCTCTCGACATCAAAAGGGTACTCAAAGGATGCGGAATTGCGGATCTAAGAAACCAACTGACCTACATAGCTCCAATCATAAAAATAACAGAGTCAAGGAAATGTCATGTTATTTTGTTATTGAATTGTTTGTGGCAAGTACTTTTAGGTATTATTTTATTATTATCAATTCTTTGTCTAGTCTATACAATTGTGGAACTCCTTGGGTTCAGCTCTAGCTACACACTCAATCCTACTTGTTGCAAATATCTGCGTTAAGACGGCAAAACTGTGTTAATGCACAACTGGATTTTGGACACCATACAGTATTTGCCGTATTTGCAGCAGCCACAGAAGTAGAGGGCGCCCTAGAGAGAGGTGGGTGGACGATATACGTAGTGTCGCTGGAAAAAACTGGACAAGGAAAGCAGAGGACAGGAAAGCAAGGAGCCAACTGGAGGAGGCCTATACCCGGAAAGGGGTCTTGACTCATAAGCTAGATTAATATAATTTAGAATATAGGTTTTTTTTTTTCTTATAACAGTGTACAGTTAAGGAAATAAAGGCTTATTATTATTATTATTATTACAGTATTTGCGTCAATATTTGCACAAGCCTTGCAATGTCGCTTCTTTCGCAAGTCGTGAATGGTTGAAGCGGCCTTCCAGCTTTACTCAATAAATAATTTTGATTTTTTTGATTTTGATTTAGTCGCTAAGTGTGGCCGGGCCCGTTAACTATATAAACTTAAAGCGTTTTAGTCCTTATATTAAATGATATTATAACGGATAACTCACGTCTTGGGGGACGATTGTTACTCGCGTCCGCAGGAGAAACCCACCACACCCTGCACGTGTCCCCTGGGTGATGCTAAACGAGTGACAAACATTAAGGCGATATACAAATAGGCAACGATGGCGAATGTTATGTTTATAAGCCTATTTTAAATGTATGCCATACGATTAAATAAACTCACGTCTTAAACCGAGTTTAGCGCGACATGTTTCGGGCCATTTCGGAGCCCTTCCTCTCAGGAGCACGCGACTCGGCGGCTGCCGCAACACGCACACTACGCGCCACCGCTCTGCTCGCGCGACAACGCACGAAATGTGTGTGTGTGAAATGTGGTGGGCTACGAAATGGCCCGAAACATGTCGAGCTAAACTCGGTTTAAGACGTGAGTTATCCGTTATAATATCATTTAATATGAGTGAGTCTCACGGTAGTTTCGTGTTAGTCCTTGTTTGTCTTTAGGTCTAACTTATGAACAAACGACCCGCCGGCAACACTAAAAAAAAAGATTTGCTAACAGTAACAT
>NC_133483.1:20678724-20697349 GCF_025370935.1 Choristoneura fumiferana
CATTGTATATAAACTCCTGGGTCACGACGTGCATCTAGCTAGCATGGCCATGCCGGAACGTGAAAAAAAAAGTGTCATTGACGTAACTCGATGATCTTCGACTCCGTGGCTAATAAAAAAAAAGTACTTTCACCCTAGAGATGAAATAGTTATTTGTGTCACAAGGGAGCAAAATGGTGTATTTACGCGAGGGCGTACATTGAATCCAGAATGTAGTTGAAGGATCTATAATAGAATCTTGAGCGTAGCGAGGGATTCTAAAGTAGAATCCTAAGCGTAATGAGGGATTCAAGTGTTAACGCCCAAGATGAAAATAATTTTTGCTCCCGAGTGGCTCATACAACTTTTCACACCGAGCATTAAGAAATTTTGAAAAATAAAATAATTTTAATAGAATTGAAAAAAACAACCAGCATATGAAAATGGCGTGCCTTACAATTATCAATTCAAAAAATGGCATTTGCAATAAAACCACTTAGAAAGCTTAACAGAAAAGTTGCACTTTGCTCCCGCTCGACAGGGAGAAAATGTTACTTCCACTGAAGGAGATGAACACGCAATTCCACCCGCTATCTACCCATGAAAATTAAACTTTCCGAACAGGAGAGATGAAAATGATTGAGCTCACAAGATGGCCATAATAATGCGACGCATAACATGTGCAGCAGACGGAAATAAGTTTCAAAACCACTCTATAAAAAAAAACTGTGACTACTGACTCTGACTGTGATACCTTATGCGCAGCTTTATGAATGTGAGATTTGAATGGGGCATAATTTAAATGGCTTTATGAAGCGATCACCTGTATGCGTCTTAGTAAGGGACTCTGGAGCTGGCCTGTTCAATACCAATGAGGTGTTTTAAAATTAATGTACAATATTTCAACAGCATTATCAGCAGAATTTTTGATTCAAAATGTCGTCACACCTTTGACACAGTGTGCTTACAATATTGTTCAATCTATGTTAACCACAATTAAAACATTTTTACATACATTTACAGGGGGCTGCGTCAAATTAACCTAACCACCTACTGCAACTGCAATCATCATCATCAGCTGGAAGATGTCCACTGCTGAACAAAGGCCTTCCCATTAGAACGCCACAATGAACGACAACTCGCCACTTGCATCGACCGGTTTCCCGCAACTCTCACGATGTCGTCAGTCCACCTGGTGGGAGGCCTGCCAACGCTGCGTCCACCGGTTCGCGGTCGCCACACGAGGACTTTTCTTCCCCAACGGTTATCTTTGAGCGATGTGGCCCGCCCATTGCCACTTCAATTTGAATATTTTTCCAGCTATGTCGATAACTTTAGTTCTTCGACGAATTTCCGTATTCCGGATTCTATCGCGCAAAGAAACTACAAGCATAGCTCGTTGCGTGACTCTGAGCCTCACTAAAAGGGCAACGGTCAAGGACCTCTCAGCGCCATAAGTCATCACTGGCAACACACACTGGTCGAAGACTCTAGTCCTAGTGCCTTCGGGCACTTACTGCAATATCCCTGATTAATTTTAAAACACCTTTTAATTTAAAAATTTCTGTAATCAAATCAAATCAGGGTATGTAACAAAGTACCTGTAAACGCGGCAGACAGCCTGCGTGTCGTGGCAGGGGTTCCAACTGGCGTCGAACACGATCACGCGGTTGGCTCCGACCAGGTTGATGCCGAGCGAACCGGCGCGCGTCGACACAAGGAACAGGTATATGTGGGGATTCGCGTTGAACTCGTTTATAAGCTTCTCGCGCTCCAAAGCGTGCGTGGAACCGTCCAGACCTGGCGGAGAAAATACACGTTTATCAATATTTCCTTAAATCAAGGGTGAATGGATTTTCGCTAGTGGTTACAAAAATCAATTTATTTCTTCTTCAATTTCTATTTTTTGGCCTGATTTTTGTCCACCTTAATCATTAGTGAAGCATCATGGTCATTATCATTAGTGAAGCTCGAAAGCCTAAGTAGAACAATAATATTCTGATTTTAAATAATACTTACGGTAATAATTAGTGTTTCTCTCCCACAAGCAATTCGTCCCCGGAATGTAATTTCTTTCCAGAAAGTCTTCAATGAGATTCAAAGTGAACAAACTCTGGCTGAAAAGGAGTATTCTGTCACCCATCTTTATGCTCTCATTCAGCAAGTAAAAGAAAAGTTCCATCTTAGAGGAATTCTCTATAATGCCTGGTATATAGTCTTTTAAAAGTTCAGCTGCCCAGTCATAGGTCATCTCCTCAGCTTTCTTTACTAACGCCAATTCTTCTTCTCTGTTTAATTTTTCTTCTTTCTCACTCTCCTCAGATTCCGAATCATCTTTTTCTTTTGGTGCTTTTGAGTCCTTCTTTGTTTTGGACCCTTTTGGCCTGCCACGCGGTCTGGGCTTTTCCGCTTTTTTATTTTCTCTGCTTTTTCCTTTCTGTTTCGTTTTCTTACCACTTTCTTCTTCAGATTCAGATGCATCGCTCCTGATCACATTCGATTTAGCTGGCTTTTTCTTCTTATCCCCTGCTTTGCTCTTGTTATCCTTCGCTAAACTTGAAATTTCTGGTTTTCCCTTTTTGGTATCGTTTTTGACAATCATCTTCGTGTCTAAGTCAGCGATTTTGACTTCACCATCTGATTCAGATTTCTCAGTTTTCTCTTCGGCTTTAAGTTTATCAACTTCCGTCTTAATTGTGTCTAGAGGCCAGGAAGTTAGTGGGCTTCCAGAGCTATTGCTTCCGAGGGGCGGTTTCGTTTCAAGTGCTGGATAATTGGGGAACGGATAGTTGCCGTTTCCATTATTTTCCGCTTGGTTGGGAAAGCCTGGCATGTTCGTTTGGTTGTAATTAAATGCTGGATTTCCGTATGGCACAGCTGGTGCTGCATTCCCAGATCCCGCTGCCTCGGATTTAATTTCGTCTGATAGAAAACCAGCAGTATTGTTAGGTTCGTTTTTGATTTGAGCTTGTCCCTGACTGCCAGGTACATTTGACGGAACGTTATTAGAATAGCCAGGATAGTTCGGTGGATGATTACCGAACTGATTCTGTGGAAAACCAGGGCCGTCGTTCGGTTTAGTTTCATTAGATTGGAAGCCTTGAGCGTCGGTAGGATCTGATTTTATAGCGGCTTGTGCCTCTTCCTTGGGCGTCTGGTTGGGCGGCATATTATTGGGATATGCGGGGAAGTTTGCTCTATTTTCATATTGGTTGTATGGTGCAGGTGGGTTGGTTCCGTACGGAGCGTCGGTGCCTGCATAAGGCGGCGGGTAGGGCTGGTTAGGGTACCCGCCCGGTGGAGCTTGGTTATTCGGATACGGTCCTGTAGGAGCGTTCGGGTTGAAGTCTGGGAAACCTGGCGCGTTCTGATAAGAACCTTGATATGGTGGCCGGGGCTGGCTCCCGTAACTCGTGCCTGGCACTTGATCTTGATTGTTAGCGTAGGGCTGCAGTGAGTTCCCTGAATAGGGGTGTCATTTGAAGGTGGATTATAGTTTGGTGGGTATTGTTGGGGTTATTGAACTCGGATGGAGGATTCCCTCTGTAATCCTGGGGAGGCTGGTTGTTGGGGTACTGAGGATTGTTGTAGTACCCTGAATTGCCGTAATAGTTGCTGTTGCCCCAATAGTTTTGATTGTAGTTTTGGTTGCACTCTGGATTGTTTTGAGGGTACTGGTTGGGGTAGTTACTGTCATAAGGAGGTTGCTGAGGGTAGTAATTCCCGGGGTAATTTTGGTTATAACTCTGGTTCGGCGGGTAGTAGCCAGGCCCTTGGTTCTGGTAATTGTAGGGGGGATACTGTCCACCAGGTTGGTCGGGTCTGTAATTTTGAGGGGTCCATAAGGTCCATTGGGAGGGTAGGGAGCATTGCCATAGGGCATATCAGGCCGCGGCATCATAGAGCCTGTTGATGTGTTTGGAGGAATGGTCGCGGCTGGCTTTTTCGGTGCACCCTGTGAATAAAGTGTTTAGTTACGACTGGAAATATTAAATTAGTATTGTTTGTTTGTCAGCAACTCTAATCGATTACATTACGTACGTAAAAGTTTGAAGAGAGCAAGAGAGAAGCTCGTAGCTTAATGTAAATAAAATTTAAGTTTACGTTTAATTCATTGCATTATTATTTACCCTAGTTTTGGCAGCTCTTCTCGGCTGGTTCTTGCTGTTCCGCGCTCGACCCGCCTTTGTCACTCCTCCTAATTCTTCGAGGTCTAAATCGTCTTCGATTGCAGCATTAACTTCACTCCGCTTCCGCAAAAAGTTGTACAAAACGTCGGGGTGATTCCATATCTGTAAAAAAAGTTATCTTTAGCTTTCCTATTAATTAAAGCTTTTGTTGAACCTAGCAAGATTAGATCAAGTTGCCGCAACAAATTTTGTTCACTATCTCGTCATTTTCAAAACAAAATAGAAGTGGTAAGACGTGCTAGCCAATTTGAAGCATCTCAAAAACCAATAATATACTCAGCGGCACAAAATTTGGCCCACTCTATATACGAAATTACCTATTTTAGCATACATTTGAGGCCCAAATTTTTTGCCGCTCAGTATAGTTGGGATTTTCAAATAAATAAACTGCATAACAGTACTCTTTGAAATTTGATAGAGCTTTTCTTTTACCAAGTCAAACTTGGTAGCGATGTTCATATCGATTTTTCTAATATGGCTTGTTTAAATACTATGTGTTATATGCTCTGCAGACTACAACTCTGCCTGTGCTCGTCTCGCGGCGCCGGTCTCAAGCCCGGATAAAAGATGAGGGTTTAGTGATCGGTGTGCTAAATCAGTTTTCTCAGCCGATTTCCACAAAGAGAGAGAGAGAGAAAGAACTACATACAACTTACCTTGCAGCAAATAGCGAAAGCTTTCAAGGGATTCGGCACGGACGTTGAGCGAACGACTTCATTCATGAACCTGTCGTATAGTTTCCGCTGCAACGGGGTCATGCGCACTAAAAGCACGTATTCTTCCTTTTGCGGTAAAGTTGACTGTAATACTGCATGAGATCGCCTGTAAATGGAAACACAGATTACACCGCAGATCACACTACGTACTGACTCGATCAGTGACGAGGCGCGGTAGTATCCTGATTCCCGCCAGATTGCATAAATGTTTTTACATAACGACAGGGCTGAAAAATATGGCTAAGATTGTGTATGACACTTCCCCCTCCCCCCTTCTTCTATCAGTCATTTCGACTTTCCAGGTTGCTTAACGAAAATATTCAACGGGAACCCGGGAGAAAAAGTCAATGGCGTAGGAAGGTCCTCCTCGGGAGGAGGAGATTTAATAAATAATGTTTTTACCTTTGCACGAAACCGACAAGTAGGGAATGCAACACATGGGCGCGGTATCTCATAAGCCGGATGTCCTGCGGCGTAGAATCGATACACTGGCCGTTCTGTATGGGCCGCTCGAACATGTTGCAGAACTCTGTCTTGCTGCCCAGGTAGTTCGGTCGCACGAAGTCTACCATGCACCAGTATTCCAGCAGGTTGTTTTGGAGGGGATAACCTGTGGAGTAAATGGTTTATAACGGATTTTTCTTACGCTACGGTTAAGTGAACCCTGGTACGCCAAAAGCAAGATATGGCTATCTTGGCACCATTTTCCAGTTTCCAGTGCAAAATAAAATTTGATGCGCTTTTTGAAAAGCGCGGAAGCTATGTAGACAATCTCGCTCGATCTTGATCAAGGGCTAGAGCCGGCGTTGGAATTCATACCCTAATATGGTCAGCATCAAAAGAAGCTGCCTGCGTACTTTTGTACTTTGTCGTTTTACAGCAACGTACTTGCCACCATACAAATTTGGCAAATGTGCTAGTACGACAAAGTAGAAAAGTGATCCGCTACTTTTGATGCTGACTGTACCATTCGTCAAAGTAACGCCTATATAATATAATTCAATAATTATATCAACAGAATCTTACCAGTAAGAACGACTCGACGCTTGGTCCTCATTTGCTTCAAAGCGTATGATATGTTCGAATGAGAGTTTTTGATTCTATGTCCTTCGTCACATATCACCAAATCGGGTCCGGGCCGAACTAGGGCTTCGTACATCTCTGAAAATCAAAGCAAAACCATTAGTGACGTCTCAATCTAAAACAAATTCGGTTTGCAGATCAAGCTTAGTGGCGTGCCAATGGAAAATGCCTACATTCAGCTCAGCAATGAACTGACAGGTCGATGATGATGATGATAGTTTCAATCACAACAATAAACAAAACAAAAGTGCCACAAATTTAGACTACATTTTCTAAAGAAACCATATTTTTTATATACTAGATGAAAACCCGGCTTCGCTCGGGTAAAATGTAGACTCATAATAATATGTTTGAAAAAATGTTTTGCCACTGTAAAGACTGTCGTACTTATCGAAAAATCTGAAGTATATTCCCAGCCTTAGTATTATCACAAACGTACTTTCACAGCTAATCTACGTATCGGTGTATTTCACCAGTAGATAGTTCTGCTAAATCTTATTTGCCCAAATAACTATGATGTCTCTGTCTCATAATCAAATAAATTAAACCTAAAGGGCCCCATATACGGTACGATTCGTCTGTACGATCGATCTGATAAAAATCGACGAATCGTACCGTGTGTGGGGCCCTTAAGGGGAGCTCCTGGTTAGCTCATGAGCAATGTCCCGTTAGATGGCGCTGTTATCAATAGTTCCTTTTTTCAGGTTTTTTTCGTAAATTATGAAGAATTATTTCACCAAACACTAGTGGCGGGAGTATCTAAGCGTAACCGATTTTTTGACCCACACTCGAAATGAAATATTCCGCCAAAGCCGCAAACGAGGTGCTTTACTTTGAACGTCGATTGCGGCCGTATACGGACACTAGGAGCTCACGCACACACTCAAATAGACAGCGCCAGCTAGCGAAAGTCTATTGCGACACTTAGCTACCCGATCGGGTACTCCTTCGAGTAATATTCACATTTTTTTATCGAGTCACGAAATTTTGTACTAACTGTACTTTACTCGAAAATTTTACTACGACCTATAAAATCTATAAGTATTTTATTGATAATTAGAAGCAGGGTCTTGGATAACTGTTCGCATATTATAATACGAGCCAAACGCCTTTCAAGTGGTCATAATATGTGTACGATAAATTGAGAAATTACCGAGATTCTGACCACGGTTTCTTGTCTTGGTTGATGGTCTTGCTATTATTCAGGTTATATTTATAGTTACTTTTCGTAGTTACTACTCTTGCTAAAGTGGTCATGGTCGTCGGTTGAAAATCGGTAGCAAATCTACAGGACGAGTTTCTTGGGAAAATAGTGCGGTGGTTTGTCCTTACCTTCCACGCCGCAGAGCTGGAGTTTGGAATTCGTAGTTGGCAATAGAGAGCGCTGCCACCAGGGCTCTTAGTCATCTTGTACGACACGCACAGGAATGCACAGGCAATCAAGTTTATCAAGGGCATCCGTAAAGCCAAAGTCCCTTAAGACACTGTTACACATGCTCTTTAGTAGCAAGAAAGCATGCTACTATTGAGCAAATGCTAGCTAGTAGCATGTGTGAACAGGACATGCTACTATCGAGCATGCTTATTAGTGGCAAGCTCGAGACGGGGTGGAAGGGGGAAAGGTAATAAGCAAGTGTGAACGCGTTTGCTTCAGTCCAGTAACGAGCATGTGTAACAGTGCTTCGTGTAAGCTCTTTCTATCAAAAGAGGTAATAAAATCCATACAGAGTTTACTATCCTAATTATCATCATCATCATCACTCAATTTCTGTGGTAAGACTTTTGGTAGAGAATTAGTAATCATAAACTGCTAATATCAATTATTAATAAGTTGCTAACCATGAAAAGAGTTGACGAAGAGTTTATCTAGGCTTCTGCATCTGGATTTCTCAGTTCGTATATATAATTACTAGCTTAATCCCGCGGCTTCGCTCCCGTTGAAGAAAAAAATCTACTCTGTAGTGTAGGTATTCGAATTAAAAAAAAAACTTCTTGCACCTCTGCGATCCTCAAGGAATACGTTTGCCAAATCTCATGCATTTTTAGGCCATGTTTTGCCTTTATAGGTATAAATAAATACTTACGAAATACTTACATAACAGCAAAAGTTCACCCACTCGCCGATAACTTGCGCCGATCAAATTGCGGTAAAAATTATCCCGTGCTAATTTTGTACCTACTTATCTCTATAAATTGATTTTGTTAGGATATCATAACCGATGATTTGGCACAATCAGCAGAAGACTACGAGCAGTTCCAAAATCATCTACACTCCCTTTGTTACCTTCGAGTCGAAAACAGTTGTCGATTCGTATCATATAACTACCTATTGTAAGTATTATCTGCTAGGATTTTTTTCCGATCCAGCAGGCTTGTAGTCGTGTGTACTGGATTATTGGCAGTGTTTCCTTTGGATGTTCGTGCGATGGAACTATTGCGTTTTTTTTGCATTAGTTCCTTTACAAGACTTGAAGGAAAAACTGCGTTTATTTTTTTGCCTTTGTTCCTTTCGCAGTAGCATCTTCAGTTCTTGCAAAGGTACAAAGGCGGAAAAATAACGCAGTTCTTTCTTCAAGGTCTTGTGAAGGAACTAGAACTACCGCAAATAATCCGTCGTACTTGCAGACTACGGGCACGTTCAGTTTAGCTGACACGTCATCATCGGAGACAGATGTTGCATCAAACCTAATTCGAAGCAGTCAAGCTCATAGGTAGCTGAACAGTTTGGTACTTTGTTACAGCAAGCTACAGTGCTAAAATGAGCATTTCTAAAAAAGTTTGTACATTTGATTTGCGACTCCGATTTGGGTAAAAATTTGCAGGTAGATAGTCTCCCGAAATGTCCCAATTAATTTGTATGGAAAGTTCCTTTTTTGTTACCGCAAATCCATAGTTTTGGTAACAAAAAAGGAAATTTCCATACAAACCAATTGGGACATTTTGAGAGACTATGTTATTACGACTCAATATCGTTCACTCTACAAACCTGCAAATTTTTATCACAAATAGGAGTCGCAAATCAAATGTACAAACTTTATTTGGAAATGCTCAAATAGTTTTACATGTCCTCAAATACTAAGAGTAAAAAGGGAATGTCTTTACTTTGCTACTTTTTGATCGCTCTTTGCCTGTAGTATCTACGGCTAACTAGTCTGGTTGACAGGGCAGTGGGTATAATTAATTTGTAATTTTCCCGCTGGTACAGTAAATTCATATCCCAATTATCATGCCAATTATTATGCATTATAAATCAAGTAACTATTTTGGAAACAATATATTTTTAGACACGAGTAATATTTACCTCGACGTTTCGGCAACATTACAGTGGCCGTGGTCACGGGTAGACTGAAGTGTGGGGTGACAAATAAAAATGACCAAGTGCGGGTAGTTCGAAGGACTCGCGCTGCTAGGCAGACTTGACACCCCACACTTCAGTCTACTCGTGACCACGGCCACTGTAATGTTGCCGAAACGTCGAGGTAAATATTACTCGTGTGCGTTAGCGTGATAAGTCCTGTGCGTGGTATTTTGATTAATTCCAGTTTATTTTAATTATTTTGTTGCTCTATTCCTCTCATCTGTCTGTGCACGCGAGCAGGCTGCAATTACCAGACCCATCACTGCCGTTCCGCCTGTGACAGTTGCAGTTCTACCATACAATCTTTTCTTTGGGGTAAGTAAAATGCAGTACGTCGCATTAGACAGCGTTTGAGAATAATTATCAGGATCAGGGGGTCAGGTCTGCTAGTGAACAACGTCGGCATTAGATTCAGCTAATACTTTGAGAACAAAAAAAAGGTATAAACTTTGTGATACAAGTTAAATATGCCCGCTGTCCAGTCAATCAACAAGCCAACCGTACCACTAGCAATTAAATTTTTTTGAGCTTGACTGTTAGTCAGCATCTAGAACCTACAGTATTTAATTTTGCCCTAGGTTTCTCTGCTATCAACCGTGCGGCACAGTTAGATCTATGTGATACGTTCCTACATAATATAATAACATGCAGTACACGCCCTCCTCCACCTCCCTCCTCCTACATGAAATATATATATATATCACACAATACCTAATAATAGTTATATAGTAGGTATTTGTGACAGCTAGTCGAGCTTGTGTGACATATACTATACATACATAATAAAATATTGTTTTACATCGAAGAGAAAGAGAGCGGGCGTGTATGTAAACTTATTGTATAGATATTTCACATGGACGTAGTTGTGGGGCACGGTTCGTAGCGCAGAAGTAAAGTAAAAAATATTGTTGTCAATTTATATGAGGTTCCGCAAATTAACAAGTTCTCTGTCCCGAAGCAATGTGCAGCGTTCTTTTGACACGTCGCCATAGTAATGATAAGGTAATATAATATCCCCGTAGCAATTTTCATTGTTTATCTAAATGTGGTTCAAGAATAAAAATAATTATTATAATGTATGTAATAAAGTTTATTATTTTTTCGAAAGAACAACTCCATTATTTACATCACTGGTCATATGGCACATGTGCCTCATGGACGTACCAGTAAAGCCACGCATCAAGGGTCAAGGAACCTGGTAACACCGAAACCACTCAATTATTCAAGTATTTATTTCGTTCATCTCTATCCACTCAAGACAAGATAGATATACAATCGAACCAATCAAAAATATCACATATTATTACACGTCTTTCTAGGTCAGAATAAAAGTATGTGAAATATATTTTTGAAGCATTATATTATACTACACCTCGTTGTTTCGGGGGTCAATAGTTTGAGCGGCCCATTTAGTGAACGGCATAATGTCATCGTCTACTAAAAGTACAATTTATATGATATTGGAAAATTGGAATGGTAGGTGTCCGTTATCTCACTCCATATCTCGGTAATGCTGTATGCGGCATCCTATTAACGCCATAGCCCACTCCATGTGAATTACTGTCCGGATCTGGCAACTGTAGAGGCCTGTCCGCTAGCACATCCTTATAGTGTATTAGGGGATAGACCTCCAAAGTTCTGCTCATCTCATCTATATTAGATATGTTGGCTGTGGTCCCATGCCTTTCAAATGACCGGGTCCAGATGGGTTCGTGATCGAAAATCTGAACCAGCTATTACAATAATAAGTAACGACCTTTATTTCGGACAATATGGCCCAGATTTTACGATATAAACATTTCAGTCAAGCATATTGAGTGATTTTGAAAATTGATAAATTTGAAATTTGGGACACTAGATTAGATGAAAATTAATGTACAGCCAATATGACAGTTTTGACCAACCTAACTTCTATACTTACTTAGTGCCTATAATATAATGCAAACTCAAAATCAAACATTATTATGATGCCACTATAATAAAAGCAGTGACGCGAAAGATACAATTTGTAAGCGGAGATCTTATAAAACTAGCTACTAGCCGCGTGCACCTACCATGCAATAGTCCTAAATACAAAAGTCAAGGTACCAGAAGCTTAAAAATATATAATTTGTAATAATAGTTACACATAATTAAAAAAAGTAAGCTCACAATAAAAAAATATCAATATATGAACTTATACAATTCTTCTGATTTTGGTTCTTGATTCTGGGTATCTGTATGCGAGATTGTCATTTTACACGAGTTTCCTTTTCTTCTGTAAGGCAACCTGACAGTTCAGTAGCAATGACACTCTAAAAAGAACGTCATACTACCTACTACAGTTATCGCGGCCGGCTCAGTCAAGAATGTCTCTAAAGCTAGACATGAGCAAAGTCTAAACATGAGTGATATTATTATCGATATCGATAGTCAATATTTAGTCATCCTGTGACATAGAGCATAACACTAACTCGTTTGTTAAAAAAATTGAACATATAATAATTCTACTATTTTTCTACTACAATGTTTCACGCAGAAGAAGATTAAAACTATCGCGAAAAGACTTGTGCTAGCACGTTACTAGTGACAAAACAATAAATAAGTAAGATTTCAAGTAAATATCGATCCACGCAATCTCCAGGGTGAGACAGCTTCGAAGTTGAGTGTCATACTTCCTGGCGGTGACATGGTGTCGCATGGAATTCACTTACATCAAAAAATTTAGGTACATGAAAAAAAAACAAAAAAAATACTAATTTGAAGTACTTTCTGGCGGGCGCTATCTTTTTCACTATGAAGCAGTCGACTTTTCTAATTTCTTGTAAATCAGAAAAAATGTACGAAATTGTACGCTATAGTTAAAAAAAACTACGGTCCTCAGTCGCCTCTTACGACATCCACGGAAGAAATGGAGAGGTCTAATTCTAACCCGACATCACACGGGTAGCTATTACAGCTCAAGAAATAAAGCCCTGTGACAGACGGATGGACAGATAGACAGACAGCAGAGTCTCAGCAATAGGGTCCCGTTGGCACCCTTTGGGTACGGAACCCTAAAAAGAAGAAGTAACTCCCGTCAGGAATAAAGAAATATTCTAATATCGAGGGAAAAGAAAAGATTTATTCGTGACAAAAGGGGAAAAAATGTACAAAAATTATTTAGAAATGTGCATGTCACAAAATGGTCACAAATCAGTCAATTTTGTTTTATTTCAGATATTTAAAAAAAAAATTGTACGGTTTTATAGTACTTTATATATAATGTACCCCTATTATCTCATCATCTGAAATAACTGTCATTCAACAAATAAAAACTACATACCTGTTGGTATTCTTGTTTTTAGAATCTCCACTAAAATTTCCACCCACGGAACGCTAAAAGAAAGATGCCTACGAAGACTTTATTTCATTGTGTACATCATATTTATTTAGAAAAAACTTTTTAACACAGCGTTAATAAATAAATCTAATCAGTCGGATATTCCTAAATTTCTTGCATATCAACATTAAACGTTTCTTCTTTTCTTCACCTTGAATATTGCATGACAGCACCATGGCTACTTTCGCAATATAATGATTCCAGGCAAAGTTATATGCAGTTAGTTAGCATTGAATCTGAAAGGAATTGTGCATTAATAAATACAGAAATAGTATTAGCAGATGCCTTTTAGTTACAGCATAAGGACGTAAATCAGACTATCAGTAGGTAAATTCCCTAATGTACATACTGTTGCACGCAACTCTGTCCGCGTAGAATTCGTTTATAGCTATTCCGCGGGAATTATGTGATTAAAAAAAACTACCCTATGTTTTTCTACGGGACTCAAACTATCTGTATCCCAAATTTCATCCTAATCGGTTCAACGATTTAGACGTGAAAAGGTAATAAAGAAATAAACAAACAGACTAACAAACTTTCGCATTTATAATATGAGTGGGATTATTGTCTTATTTTAAGTCATCATCATCATCATCATCATTATCGGCCTATCTTAGCCCACTACTGGACATAGGCGTCTCCAATTGCACGCCACTGAGCACGACCTCGGCCACTCTCATCCAGTTACTGTCAGCTACCCAGTGAAGATCATCGCTCCACCTAGTCTGAGGGCGTCCCACGCCACGCTAGGCTTTTACTCGTTTACCCTAGCAGTTATCGGTTCTTCGGCTGATATGGCCGGCCCACTGCCACTTCAGTTTGCTTCAGTTTTAAGTAATCCTATAGAAATAGACGGACGGACTAAGTCTTTGTGACAAAGTTTCTCCATGTCTTTCATTGAATAAAGTAAGTAATACTTATCTTTTTCAAAATATCCTGATATTGAATTTAGATTTTTGCTATTCCTTTCTGCCTGCATGTCAATTTACAGAGATTAGTGATATGGAGATAGAGTTGTAAAATTAAATATATAACATTGAATTCCATGCTACCTACCCTGGGTATTAAAAATAAACTGGCCAAGTGCGAGTCGGATTCGCGCACGATGTCTTCCGTACCATTATCTATACAACATTAGACATAAGCAAAAAAAAAACGGCCAGAAAAACAAGTTTGTTGTATGGAAGTCCTCCTTAAATATTTGTTTTATTTTAATTAATTTATTTATTTTTAAAGTAATTATACAGCTAAATATTCTGTGAATATTTCAAGCGTCTACCTGTTGCCGTTATTAACATCATGCAAAAAACGGCTAAACAATCACGTTTGTTGTATGGGAGCCGCCCTAAAATATTTATATTATTCTGGTTTGAGTATTTGTTGTTATAGCGGCCACAGTAATACATAACCTGTAAAAATTTAAAGTGTCTAACTATTACGACTCAAGAGATAGAGCCCTGTGACAGACGGACGGACAGACAGACAGACAGACAGCGGAGTCTCAGCAATAGGGTTACTAAATAATAGTTACGAACCAGTAGAATTTTATGTAGGTACATAATAAGCCCATATTTTCCTTATCTTAAATTTCAGCTTTTTAGGATAAAAGGTTTGGTGTCTGCGTTGGTAAACAATCATTAAAAAAATAGGACAATGATTCACTTCGAAACACAGACAGACAGACAGACGGACAGACAGATGGACAGATCAACAGACGGACGGACGGATCAGGCGACGGAAAGGTACACTGACAGACTCACAGTGGCGGATTTATGTTTTTTTATGAGTGTAGGCCACTTTATATCCGCCGCCCTATGTAACTTTCTAAAATAATATTTTTTTAAATCTGCCGCCCCTAGGCCGCGGCCTATACGGCCTATTTATAAATCCAGGACTGCAGACTCACATACGCATAAAATTAACAACCTGTGTAGTGACACCTGTGTTAGGAGTGCCTAACAGAGACAAATCTAACGATACCTCTTCTGATCTCTCTATCTCCTAACATGAGCTATTTCCCAAGACTCTGCTTCTAATTATCAATAAAATACTTATAAATTTTAAGGTCGTAGTAAAATTTTCGACTAAAGTACAGTTGGTACAACTTTATTCACCATCATCATCATCATCTCAGCCGTAGGACGTCCACTGTTGGACATAGGCCTCCCCTACAGACTTCCAGTTGCTTTGGCTGGCAGCGGCCTGCATCCACCGTGAACCTGGGGCTTTAACCAGGTCATCCGTCCATCTTGTTGGTGGACGTCCTACGCTGCGCTTGCCGATCCGCGGCCTCCACTCGAGAACTTTTCGGCCCCAACGGCCATCCGCTCTCCGTGCTATATGGCCGGCCCATTGCCACTTCAACGAGCTGATTCGCTTGGCTATGTCGGTGACCCTTGTTCTTCTACGTATCTCCTCATTTCTGATTCGGTCCCGTAGAGAAACCCCAAGCATAGCTCTCTCCATAGCTCGCTGAGCAACTCTGAGCCTATTTATAAGGCCTAAAGTAAAGCACCACGTCTCGGATCCATATGTCATCAATGATGTAGTGTTCACTTCGAAAGACAGACAGACAGACAGACGGACAGACAGATGGACGGATCGACAGACGGACGGACGGATGGGCCGACGGAAAGATACACAGACAGACTCACATACGCATAAAATTAACAACCTGTGTCACTCCTAACAAAGACTTATTTTCTTGTCTCTTCTATTGTCTTGTTGTTTATTGTCTTACTTGTTAAGATGCATCAAGGCCTTGTTGCATAGCGTGCGAAAGAAATGACCATACATATGCTCCAAAACCATAACCCTTGCCGTTTCTCACACTTATAAATAAAATAAAAAATCTTGAATCACTTCATAATAGAGTACATACAGTACATACTCGTACATATGCAGACAGACGGTGGGAAGCGACTTACTTCTATGGAGTGAAAATGTTCACGGCGCAACTAAGAGTTAGGGAAATTTGGTATGTTTTCGTAGTAGGTTGCTGCAGACCACAAGTTTGGTACACACGATAAGCCATACTTTGGCCACCCAGTAGGAATGAAATTCTTACAGCCCTGTCTCTGGTGTTCTTGTAACAAATATTAATGTTTCTGACAAAAATGATAAAATTAACATACCCGTGTATTCAATTACATATGTTATCCTCATCATCAAATCGTACATACATAAATAGTTTAAGAGTTGCACTCTTGCTAATTTCCTCTCGTCCGCCAACTTTTTGACTTCTTGATTTGTGTTCAAACCATAATTATTCAAACATAATTGCTTTGAATATCAATCTCATTGACTTGACGTTGTGACAAAAATGTATTATAATGACGTTTAAATTTTACTTATCTAGCCAGTAATAATAATAAAAAGGTGGTACGAAAAGTACTTCGATTGTGAAAACCTTTTTATTCACTGAGCCTAGATTTAGCGGCCGTAAAAATGCCGTGATATGTAGGAATTTATTTGAGCCTCACTGTTAAACTTGATATTCATACACATGCAATGTATGTTGAATGTAGACCTTATTTTTTAACTAATTAGTTTAGTGATTACACCTAGCACCTTTTATTGTGAGAATATATATGCTTTATATAAATTAGTGGCGCTACTGTCTACGTAAGAGTAAATAACTAATATCTGTTCAGAATTTGTAAGTTGAATTTAAAACCACTTGTCCTAGATCGAAGCACCGCATTATAATGTATGTAAAGTATGCAATGAAATAATTTTTGCCGAGGACTGGGTCTGTTACTTAAATAATTATTATTTTAAATGACAATTTTAAAAGTAACTTACCTGTTTTTCGTCCTGCTTATAGTTTGTGTCCTTGCATTAATCAGAAATAATAGTTTAGGCGTTTCAACTTCCGAAAATAACAGATTTAAAAACAAAAAAGTAAATACTAGACTCAGAAACTTGAACTTGATCTCTCAGTGATCTCATGCTTTCTTCATTTAGTTGTCGTATTATCTGAGCCAAAGGTGATGGTCACGTGACCACACGAAATAGTCGATACCTATTTACAATAGTTTGATTTTGTGACACTGACTCACGCACCCATATAAGATGTCACTACATGCTCGCTGCGAACACTGTCAGTTGTACTCATACAATGGTAAAATGCATCAAAATTTACTGCATCACGCTGCACTTTTGATGCAATAAAGTTACTTTTTTTTGATTTTGCTAGAAGAGCATATCCATAATTTACTATTCTCAAAAAATCCTCTAAGAAAACATGTCCGTGGAAGCTATGCGGGGTGTCCGTAGGTTTGTATGGAAGAGCAACCCCCTTAAGGAATAATTTAGTTGAAAAAAAAAATATCATTATACATAATATTATATAAATGAAAGAGATAAGTCATTATAACATGAACTGAAGAGATAGTCCCTAATTTGCCTATTACAACTACCGACGTAGAAAGAATCGTCCAGTTTCGTTGAAATGGATTCTACAGAAAGATGCCGTCCAATAAGAAAATTTATAGAAAAAATATTAATAGTTTTGTAGGTGCGCCTCCTGAGGCTTCGAAGATTAAATACAAAAGGATTTTAGAGGCACAAGAACGTATAATAAAGAATATCAAAAGGGAAGTATTTACAATTAAATATGAAATTAAATGCTATAGGGAAACCGAAGGTTATAAGATCACGCAATAAAAAAAGATCTGCTCGAGACCGGCCACCAGAAAGAATGTATCTCCGCTTCTCGACTGGCCTTCTGGACAATTTATAATTCGGATACGCCGCGCAGTTCCACGCGCGGTGTGCAGATATTTTGACACTATTGCCAACACGTGGAACCAACTGCGGCTAGGGGGTAATGGTTTACCTGGACGCTACAGTTTATTCTGAAAATCGCGTTAACTACTACATTTACTGCAAGTAATTCTAATGTTATTTTTTATTATTATGTCAGAAGGCTTGGTAGTAAAGCTAAAGTTTTTAGTTTTTTTATTTATGTAGTCTCTCTTTTTTATCTGTGGCAATTATTGATTTTATTATTATTATTGAAATACCCCCTACATAAGTTAAAATAAATTGTATCGTAGTTTGTATACCATTCGCGAGAGTAAGTTATTCAATAGGCATAATATGATTTATTTTGAGACAACCTATCTGTTTATCTCTACTCTTTCTCCAAAACAATATCCTCCTTTAGAAAAATGGGTCTTCTGTGAAACTACTATCTATGAAAGAGCAGAGTGCTGAGTGCACCTTAAGGCGATTTCCACCGGCGAGGCGAGACGAGAATTGAGATTTGTATGGCAGCGCCGCAATTTCAAATTCTCGTCTCCTGCGCCGGTACCCACGGACAGACACACATAGCGGTCAAACTTATAGGACACCCTCTTTTTGCGTCGGAGGTTAAAAAACGGTGCGCATCGAGAGCAGTGTCCTGTGTGAGTTCCACTCCTTCTTCTAATAAAATTGGACACTCTTGACAGAGTGCTTGTATTCGCCCATACTCTGCCTTCGCAATCTTCTCCATCGTCTCATTAGTCACTAGGCGATTTCATTCTACTACGGATATTGATGATAGAGTATGATTATTTATCGAATCAGGCGTTACTTGTTAGTTCATTGATAGATTTGATGGTGTCTTTCCATCGGGTTGGTGATTGACCACGTGATCTTGTCTTCAACTCTGCTTGGAATCACCAAGTCTCCGTTGTATTCTGTTGGCGAGTAATGTGGTAAAAATCTGTGAGATATTTTCACTTTAGCGTCAAAAGGCGGTCTTCGCAATGCAACCCACTCTTCTGCACCGAAGACTGGCGAAGGTTCCCCGCAAAGTCGTCGCCGAGTAGCATCCTGAACAACATTGTAAGATATTCCACCCCGCCAAGTTTATCCCACACATATATTAGCCAAGAAAAACCCCCTTACAACTTTTGCTAATAATATATGTTCGTGATATAGTATAATT
>NC_133483.1:20697449-20742804 GCF_025370935.1 Choristoneura fumiferana
GAGGTAAAATACAAACTTTTAGAATGAAAGTAAAAAAAGTTTCTGGAAATTAAATGGAATACGTTAAATAGCAAAGAACAAAAAACAACGCAGCAACTAAGCTCACCCGATTGTAGCTCGCACTCTCGAGACTGTGGCCAACGAAAGCTGTAACACTACCATGAGTTTACAGTGACCGCGTACTCGATAGCGACGGCGTAAATTATTTGTATGGAGAATTGTACAGCCTCTATAAATAATTTACGCCGTCGCTATCGAGTACGGTCACTGTAAACTCATGTAGTGTACTTCCCACGAACACCGCGGCGAATTAAAAAAAAATGAGGCTGACAAAACTTGCTGTACACTGATTAAACGATGTTGATATGTACTTAGATATTATTGAAATTTTCCAGATATTAAATTATAATCTGGACTCTTCAAGGTGCATCAAAATTCATGTAGTAATGTGTGAAACTTAATGATTCAGCACTTTAGGAGTCCCTTCGTAAATTTAATAACCTTTGTCAGTGCCCATTTACGTACAGTCCAGATCAATTTTTGGACCATTTTGACCAGATTGGCATTGAATATATTTATCTAACATTTTAAGGCCTGTTTCACCACTTGTCGACTAACTTTAGGTGACGGATATCAGTGATGCAGTCTCTGTTTTGTTTTGAAACAAAGACGGCATTAATTTAATCTGACAATTAAGTTTGTTGACAAGTTGTGAAACAGGCCCTAATTCTAACATATCTAATCTTATAACATTTGCATTTTGACGATGGTACGGGGCTTGTTTTTCAATAATTTATTCAATCTTGTTTTTCAGTTTTTTTTTTCACGGTCATCTTATAGGATATGATCACATCGAAAATACAAACTGAGACATGGATGCACAGAAAAACCAGAAAAAGAGACCAGCACTGGGAAACGAACCCAGGTCCTCAGCAATCCGTGCTGCGTGCTATAACCCCTACACCACTGCTGACAGGAACTAGACATGAATTTTCCTATACATATATCTCAGGTTGCTTATTTCTACTATGCTAAAGCAGCAGCACTAGCGACATCTATGTTTCGTCGACAGACGTCACACTCTTTCGGATATGATCACCACCGCCGATAGGACTAACAACTTAAAGAGAGTCATCGGTCTGTTGCCGGCCTTTAAATATATGTGTATAATACTAAAATAAGGGGCTGTTTCACCATACATTGATTAGCGTTAACCGACGGTTAAATGTGATGCCGTCTCCATCTATTCGAACAAAACAAATAGAGACGGCATCACACCTAACCGCCAGTTAACACTAATCAATGGATGGTGAAACAGCCCCTAAGTGTATTAGGACACCGCTCACACATCTCTCGAAGAACACTGTCACAACCGTTGTGGCAACTACCACTTGGGCAACCGGTGAATGCAAGTGGCGAGTAGCCGTTCATTGTGGCGTTCTAAATGGGAGGCCTTTGTTCAACTAACAGTGGACTTCTTTCGGCTATTGATGATGATGATGATGAGATTTCCAACTCTACAGATTCTCAGCTCATTTTGTTCTAAGGGAAAGAAGGCCTTTGTTCAACAGTGGACTCTTCCGGCTATTGATGATGATGATGATGATGAGATTTCCAACTCTACAGATTCTCAGCTCATTTTGTTCTAAGGGAAAGAAGGCCTTTGTTCAACAGTGGACTCTTCCGGCTATTGATGATGATGATGATGAGATTTCCAACTCTACAGATTCTCAGTTCATTTTGTTCTAAGGAAGAAGGCCTTTGTTCAACAGTGTACTTAGATAGATAGATAGATAGATAGATACTTATTCCGGCTATTGATGATGATGATGATGAGATTTCCAACTCTACAGATTCTCAGCTCATTTTGTTCTAAGGGGCAGGCCTTTGTTCAACAGTGTACTTCTTCCGGCTATTGATGATGATGATGATGAGATTTCCAACTCTACAGATTCTCAGCTCATTTTGTTCTAAGGGGCAGGCCTTTGTTCAACAGTGTACTTCTTCCGGCTATTGATGATGGTGATGATAAGATTTCCAACTCTACAGATTCTCAGCTCATTTCGTTCTAAGGGGAAGGCTTTTGGTCAACAGTGGTAATCTTCCGGCTGATGACGAAGTGTATTAGCTGTTTTAAGATGTAGCATTGAGATTTATTATGCATGCTCCTGAAGTGGTCTTAAAGCTTGAAAGAAATTGTTGGCAAAGATTTTAGCGGATGATGAAGTTATGATAGTTATTCTTCGAGAATATTTTATGCGAAATGCTGAATCTGGTTTTAAAGGATCGCGGGAAAACGGTCGAATTAATGAGTTTTCATTTCTTTTTAGGGATCCGTAGCCAAAATAGCAAAAACGGAACCCTTATGGTTGCGCCGTTTCTGTCTGTCTGTTCATCCGCGGCTTTGATCAGAGTCTATTAACGCTAGAAAGCTGTAATTTTGCACGACATATGTAGTATTTAATTGGAAAAAAATAGTGTGCTTCCCTAGTCATAGAGTGGGGGTGATTTTTTTGTCGTTTAACCCTATAGTGTGGCGTATTGTCTTTGTGTGAGTGGGGTAAAGATTTTTTTTTAATTTAATAAAAATAGAAAGTGTGAAAAATAGAGGTGATGAGGATGAAATAATAGAATCAGAATCAGAATCAGAATAATTTATTTTAATTGTATGTATGTATGTATTTTATTGTATTGTATTACAATACAGGTGGAAAAAAATACAGTATGTATCACTATGTTTTGCCTGTTGGCGTACAAATATAAAGTAAAAGTAAGGAATTTTAAAATTATTACTAAAAATTTAAAAATAACAAGCAAATCACCATGCAAGAAACATACAGTAATATGAACTAATGAAATAAAAAAATATACAATACAATACAATACAATTACTCTTTATTGTACACCAGAAATAGTAAGCGATACAGAAAACAGGTACACAGAGAAAATTACAAGGAGAAATATAAGTGAGTAATAAATATTAAATAGTAAACAATAATCAATCTGTAATATTTAAATGATTGCATGTCAAAGGAACTGTAATAATGATAGATATAAATCATTGTCATTTAAAAAATCTTGCGTATTGTAATAGCATTTTTGAATTAATAATTTCGTCAGGTTTTTCTTAATAAATAGACTGTGATATCGTAATTTCCGCGTATCCGTAGACCGCGATATCGTAATTGGGCAGGCCACATCGCTCGAAGAACAGATAACCGTTGGGGGAGAAAAGTCCTCGAGTGGCGACCACGAACCGAAGACGAAGCGTTGGCAGGCCTCCCACCAGGTGGACTGACGACATCGTGAGAGTAGCGGGAAACCGGTGGATGCAAGTGGCGAGTTGTCGTTCATTGTGGCGTTTTAAGGGGAAGGCCTTTGTCCAGCAGTGGACGTCTTCGGGCTGATGATGATGATCGTGATTTCCGCATTCACAGCGATCCCGCGATCTTAACCAGGTCGTCGCTCCATCTAGTTGGAGGCCTACCGACAGCTCGTCTCCCGGTCCGCGGACGCCATTCGAGAACCTTTTGACCCCATCGGCCATCTGTCCTGCGAGCAATGTGCCCGGTGGATGCGGAAAGCACAAGACCGGTCTGAGTGGAGAGCCTTGGGGGAGGCCTATGTCCAGCAGTGGACGTCTTTCGGCTGACTTGATGATGATGATATCGTGATTGATGTCAAATGTTATCAACAACGTGACCTCTACCCCTTGAAAATACCACAATTACATCACATTTTAAATGTGACACAGTTTTCATCTTAGCCAATGTACGTCCCACTGCGGGGCACAGACTTCTTCTCAGAATGAGCCCACGCGGTGCGTGCTGAATGAGAACTTCACACAAACCATTTAATTGCTTCACAGGTTTGTTAAGGTTTCCTCACGATGTTTTCCTTCATCGTAAAGCTAACATCACATTATGTATTTTTTTGAAAATCTCTTGAGTACGACTCCGGATTTGAACCAACTTCTGCTTGAGAGGCCATAGGTCAAACCAAGGAGCTACCATGGCCTCCAAAAATTAATCTACAGTAACTTACTTAAAATATCTTTAAGTTACTTCAATTCAACATTTCAAGTACTACTAAGTAAGTATACAAAACAGCAGCAACCATTTCCAAAATTTGTTATCTATCGCTTACATCGGTTTCAATAAATTGCTCCAAAAGGCTAACAAATCAAACCAACTCGCCGCCAACTAAGTCCTGCCTTAAGCCAAGTACACTGCAGTGCAAAAATAAGATACACCTATTAATAAAACAGTCTCTGACCAATGGGGCTTCAAATCTTCAAATTCAAATCATTTTATTGATCCTCAAAGTTTAATTGTTAAATCAGTGTATCGGGCATGGCGGTGTTATCGCTGTCTCTTGGTACGGGGGCCTTGAAATAATTTTTGACATGTATTTGACACCTCTAAGATAATTATTTATCAATGTGCCTTTAATTTAGTATTGTGTCGCATACATTGAAAATCTCATTTAATTTTTATGAAAAAATGAAATCAACAGTGGTCGTATTTTCAAAAAGAAGCACACCAAAAGTAGCTCAGTTATGCGACTAGAATCGAACCCTGGATTTAAAGCCGCATGGTCAGAGACTCGCTGTATGTGTCTTGTCCTTGTAGAATAAGATGAAGCCATTTCTTCCTGTGGGTGTCGTAAAAGGTAACTAAGGAACTAAGGGGCTGTTTCACCATCCATTGATTAATTGTATTTGACGGATAAATGTGATGCCGTCTCCATCTATTCGAAAAAAACAAACAGAGATGGCATCAGATTTATCCGTTAGTTAAATTTAATCAATGTATAGTGAAACAGGGGGTTAATGAGGGGGCAGCAGCGTTCTCTTCTGCCAGTTACGAACTCTTAACTCCAATACCTACTGCAGTGGAAATCATGGGGAAACCACTACACTATTTTCCAAGAAAGTCGTCATTCAAGTTCACCACTGATCTACTTCTCTTCTCTTCTAATTCGCTACACTCTTGACAGAGTGGTCGTGATAGTCGGTTGAGAAGTAGTGAAACTTCATGACGATTTTCTTTGGAATTGGTGTGGTAGTGGTCCTTTGCTTCCACATCACAGTCTTATTCCACCAGCTCATTTCTTTTACAGGTTGACCAGAAGTAGGCGCGGTCTTTACCCTTATGTTGTCAGCATCCCTAAAATTCGCACAAAGCGTTTTCGCTCGTCCTTTATTATCCGAACAGCTAAGGAGTGGAATGCTGGGCCAACTTCTGCCTTCAAATCTAGGGTAGGGTTGCCATAAGTGTGAAGACTCGGACCGGGACATTTAAAGAGAAAGTAGTAAGGGTTTAGAAAAAAAAGGTACTTTTATTACAACAATAAGTAACATAAAAGGTTTAGTGCTTGCCTAAACACAAAACAACTTTTAACACAGTCAATGCCAGCAATCCGCCAGTCAGGTTCTCTGTTCGTAGGCACTTTTCGCTACAAAGCAGAAAATGCACGTTATCGGCTATGTTATAGCTTAGCTAGTTAGTTGTGTTTATTGTAGGTGTATTATTATTTACAACAATGATTTTTTAACCCCGTTATTGCGTAATAACACCCCTCTTTTTGCGTCGAGGGTTAAAAAGAGGGGTGTTATAAGTTTGACCGCTATGTCATTGTGTGTCTGTCTGTCTGTCTGTGGCACCGTAGCTCTTAAGCGGGTGAACCGATTTGAATGATTTTTTTTTTATTTGAAATCAGGTTTTCTAGCGATGGTTCTTAGACATGTTTTATCACAATCGGTTCATCCGTTTTTAAGATATTGGACTTTTCCAATTTTTTGTTGGTTAGGTTATAAAGCGGGATAATTTGCTTATCGACCGGGACGCCGGGACACCATGCTTCAAACCGGGACATGTCCTCGGCGTACCGGGACGCATGGCAACCCTAATTTAGGGTGAATGGTCAAGCGAGCTCCATCTTTGTCCACATCTACGCTTACCACCAGGCGTGATTGTGGTCAAACCCAAGCCTATTTCTGTTTAAAAAAAACATCACAATCCCAAGCATTTTCAGAAAAGTTAAGTACCTAAAACAGAAAATTCGTAGAATCAATTTTATTCCATTGTTTTATTCCAAAATTATAGTGTATTTCCTTTTAAAAATAAAGCTATTGCTGCATAATTTTAGTGCACGCCATTGTACACCACTGGTATAAACCCGGCTGTGTTGACATTGACTTAATCCTCGGTTATCTCGCAATATATTTCTTTGGGCGAGTTTAATATTTGGACTTACCCAGTGCAGACTTGGTTAATAACGGCTGTATTTGAAGGATTTGCACGTTATTTGAAATATGAATGGGAGACGAGTCGACTTTTATCCTGCCTTGTTTTTGGGCGAGTCGACTTTTTGGCTGACTTCTCTAAAAGAAATATGTGAATGCAAACTACGTATTTGCACATCATTTTAAATATTAAGATGCGCCTTTTTTTGTTCCGCTATGTTTTGGGCGAAAACTATTTCAAAATACTTTTGCTAGGAGAAAATAATTGTGTGTGTGTCAGAAAACGCTTCTAACAAATCAACAAATATTCATAAAACTACATAAAGGTCAGCGTCGACTAATCCGCATCGTACGCTTCGGAAGTACACGCACTTGTATGTCTCTCTAACCTCCTAACGTCCAGAGTCCTTCATAAAGGACTTATTGTAATTTGAACATCAAACTCTATCATAAATGACATAAAGTTTGATGTTCATAAATCAAAAATTTGACTTAGGCGTTAAGAGGAATACAAAGAATACTACAATACGGTATTTGACTATTTTGTATATTTTTTATAAATTATAAATATCATGGGACACTTTTTAAGCTACCTTTACTAATAACAAAGTTATAAAGGTTTGAAATTCAAGATTAGACAGAGAAAGACATACTGGCATGTGACGTCACACGCCAGTACCGCCATACTTGCTGCATAGAGAAAAGCGTTTGAGAAAGAGACAGGTATATAGATTTTTCAAAAAATCACTATAAATCCAATTTTCAACCGATTTAAATTTTCTCTTCGCTAAACACTATCTGTTTATCTATATTTTCATAATAATATTAAGATATGGCAAAATCAGGAGTTGTCAAATACCGTATTCGTTTGATGCGATACGTCTGAAGCGTACGATACGACAAAGTGGACGCTTACCTACGTATATCGAAATTTACCTTCAATTTTATTTTACCTAATGAGATTTTGATTTATTTTTATTTTAAAGATACCTAACAACAAATGTGTAATGGAAGTTTATTCTCCTAATAAAAATAAAACACTAATACTTGTAGTACAGTCAACGGCATTACCTACAGAATACTCTAATTGTAAAGACTGAAAAAAAAAGTAATAAAAAATATTTTTAAGCGCTGAATTAATTATATGGATCAGTATTTAACGGCATGGCAACAGTGCCTAAATATGTTGTATAATCATAAACAAAGTCCATATAGAATTTAGAAATATGTAAATCATCTGCAAATCCCCTGGCATAGACCAATTAGGCCAGACAGGACACAGAAATTCTGTTTAAATCTATGTGGTAATTTGTGATTTTTTAAGGAGTTTCAGTTGAATTTTTATTATTTAAGCGGCCATATCACGAATTTTGTCTGTACGAGTATAATCGACCAAGATGGTCTTGTTACTACTAATCTGATCATTTGTTTGGCTCAGACTCGATCTTGTGTGAATCCATACTAATATTATAAATTATAAATACTGTGTGTGTTTGTATGTTTGTGTGTTTATATGTTTGTCCGTCTTTCACGTCAAAATGGAGCGTCAGATCGAGTTTAGGGGCCAGAGAGAGACATAGGCTACTTTTTATCGCGAAAAATGCACAGTTCTCGAGAAAACAGCGCGCGATAACCGAATTCCACGCGGGTGAAGTCGCGGGCAAAAGCTAGTCGTGTAAAAAGGTGCATAGTGATTAATATTGTAAATTACTTTAATTGTGTAATTTAAATTTTGGCAAATTAATCGCAATGTCGTAATGTTATCTTTATTTTATCTTTAACTAGCTGTTGCCCGCGGCTTCGCCCCCGTTGTTTTTTTCTGTATTTTCTTCCATAAAAACCTTCTCCTGACTGTAACGAACACAACAAAAAAAGAATTAGCGAAATCGGACCAGTCGTTCCCGAGTTTTGCGCTTAGCAACACATTTTACGATTCATTTTTATTTATATAGATTTTATCGGTAATTATACCTGTACAGCTCACAATACTTATTTATGACAGGTAATAGCAACACACCCTTTCTCTTTTGATTGGAATAGTTCTTTTTTTTTTCGAATGTTTCAAAAGATCTTTTTGGTCTCGTCCAATGAAAAGATACTAATAACAATTCCCTATGCAATCCACTTGTACAGTCTGAAACGATATGTACTCTATGACCCTCTTAGATGGTTTTAATTAATATTTCTTCAGTAAGCGTATCGCAGTCACTGAATTAATTTAATGTATACCGGGAAATGCAAATTGCGGCGCTGTATTTGATAGAAACCCGGCTTTGAATATCATACATTTATATTTTTAAAAAACATTGATTTAGGTCTGAATAACAAACACAAAACAGATAACCGTTGGGTGATAAAAGTCCTCGAGTGGAGACCGGGAACCGAAAGACGAAGCTTAGGCATGCAAGCCACCCACCAGATGGACTGACGGCATCGTGAGAGTTACGGGGAACCGGTGGATGCAACCTTAGCACAAGATCCCTGTTCTGAGCTGGTGTATCGAAGATAAGGATAGCACTAATGAAAGCCGACCACTGGTAGGAGATGGCACCTAAAGAAGAAGAAGGTGGATGCAAGTAGGGGGCCATCATTGTTGTATTCATTCAACAGTGGACGTCTTCCGGCTGATGATGATGATGATGATGATGATGATGATGATGATACCACGAAGCGGTAGCCATTGCTGAACAAGGTATTAAACAACTTCCAATAATTTTAAACACAGACAGCAAACAGTCCATTTACGGGATTGATTGTCAATCAGCCATGATGTTTGTAAAGCCCTATTATAACCAATACGACTGCAATTTTGAAAAACTTTCATATAGGTTCATTCATCCCAACCATGCATCGGCTGAAATATTCATACTATTAAGACATCCTGACTAATATACTCAGCGGCACAAAATTTGGCTCACCCTTCATACAAAATTACCGATTTTTGCATACATTTGAGGGCCAGATTTTTTGCCGCTCGCGGTACATAATAACAATTACTGTGAGAGTAACTCCGTCCTTCTGTTTCTCGGTATGCTACCTCTGCACGCTTAAACCTCTGATCCAATTTAGCTATAATTAAGAGGTTTGAGATCTTGAAGACGCCATAAAAAAATGATCCTAAAAAATTGCAGAATTCTCGCAGTATAAGAATTCTTGGTAGACGGAGTGGCGAGCAACACCTAGCCTAGTACACAAGTCGTAAAACTGGTGTTTCTAATAACAAGCCGTTCAAGTATTTCTTTCAAAACAAAATTTTCAGTCGTATTGGGGTAAACACGTTTAAATGCCCACTTCTAATTATTAATGCGATTGGATATCAGCATTGGCCAGATCATGATGAGCAAATAAGCCGGTTTAATTTTCATTAACCTGCGACAATCGAGCTCTGTAGAGTTTGAGTTGAATCCATATTGCTTTTTAGGAATAGCTCATGCATTTTCCCTGGCTCTAATTGTGCCTACCTCGATATTACTGTTGATATTAACATAAATTTATTTTAATAAATAACAGAAGGGTAGATATGTAAATACATGAATAAAAAACGCCGCCAAAAAAGACAACTAAAAAGTAAATAATAATTATGCACTACCTAGCTGTTGCCCGCGACTTCATCTGCGAAGAATTCGTTTATCCCAATCCCGCGGGGACTATGCTGATTTCCCGCAAAATTAGCCTAAGTTAATTTAGTATAAGTACCTAGTAATATTTTTTTATCTAAGCGTCGTCGGTGTCGGGGGACCGCTAAGGTTAACAGGAAACTAAAGTAGATAAGTTGTATTTTTTTAAATATTAACCGGTTGTAATATTCCAGCTAACGTGAAAGAAGCCACACAGAATACCGCGCCACGCTTATTTCCCGGGCGGTATACTGTGTGGCCTCTTTCATGTCAGCTCGAATATTACAACCGATACCGCCTCCGCGCCGCGCACCCGTTCCGCCTCCGCTCTCTGTGTGTTTCAAGCTAAAAAGTATGTCTCAAATGTACCAGTTCTAAAGATGTAGGTGAGTAAACATCCAAGTTGAATGAAGCGTGTATATAGCTCCGTGTACTTCAGTGTGGCGTGACCCACATTGCAGGAGTGCTAGTCTTTGCTCAGAGCACCTCTGTGTCACGCACCGTGTTAGACTCGTGTGTAAATGTGTCTTTACACTAGACCACTTCATGAAATACTCTTCTGAAACGCTAAAAAATAACGAAAGAGAAATAATCCGTCATGTGTACACTTTTAACAGACGCACAAAAGCATTGTCATACTTTTCTTATTGGCTGTGTGACAAAGCTATCTTCATACTGGAATTATCCTATAGTTGTAGTGTTCTGCGAAGACGATCCTGGCCGCTCTACCAGATTATGGTATTGTCACCAGATTTACATAAGTATGCCAAATTTTAAGTCAATCGGACCAATGGAAGTGGGTCAAAATTTGCTTCCAAAATTTGATCTAAACAAAGAAATAAATAAATGAAAAAAAAACAGGGCACGTTAAAGAAAAGCTTGTAAAAAAATAATGCTTTGCTTACGCACGTTCGTTCAATTATATCTGAACCCTTTTTAGGTCGGAATAATTAAGACCATCACAAAATACTACCTTATCCTGATATCCTAGAACACAGTGTCTTAGTTGGAAAACACGATTCACGCCGTACTGGGGGGTTGTTTGCCAAAAGTATTAACCGTTCGGCTAACTCAATTTTATGGGTAGAACGAGTTGTACGAAGAAAAATAGGGGAACCGTGCCCGACGACAGTTCGACGAGATTGGCTTTTCACTTTGTGGAGGAAATAAAAGGAAATGCGTAATCATCGGCAAATTTTGAAACGATTTCGGGAACAATGATTAGTTTGGTCACGTTTTTAAGCCTGTTGTTTTGTGTTAGACTTTTTGTTGTTATCTGCATCTCGGCAATGCAATGGCGGTGGTAATGGGCAGGCTAGCACGGAGAACAGATAGCCGTAGACCAGGTCCAGACGTACGCGAGGGCACTCGAGGTACTAGACTACAATACACCCCGTCTAGATGCTCTCGCGCGCTTCCATCGCTAGCTCTAGTATCTCGGAAACGCACAAGTGTCTACGCACGAGTGCGTTCACGTGCAAAACGCTCCGTCTCGACAGGGTCTTAGGGCCAAGAAGTTCTCGAAGGGAGACCGCGGATCGAGAAGCGCAGTGTAGGACGTCCACCAACGGCATGGAAGTTCGCAGTTGCGAACAGGCCGCTTCCAAACTTAGATTCCCGTTAGAGTTAGATTCCCGGCCGGGGCAGATATTTGTATGAATAATACGAATGTTTGTTCTCGGGTCTTGGATGTTTAATATGTATTTAAGTAAGTATTAATCTATATAAGTATGTTTATCCGTTGCCTAGTTTAAATAAAATAAATAAATAAATATCACGGGACAATTCACACCAATTGACCTAGTCCCAAAGTAAGCTTAGCAGAGCTTGTGTTATGGGTACTAAGCACACTTACTTGTGCAAATTCAAATTTGCACAAGCAAGCATCTGCGTTAAGACGACAAAACTGTATTAATGCACAACTGGATTTTGGACACCATACAGTATTTGCCGTATTTGCAGCAGCCACAGAAGTAGAGGGCGCCCTAGAGAGAGGTGGGTGGACGATATACGTAGTGTCGCTGGAAAAAACTGGACAAGGAAAGCAGAGGACAGGAAAGCATGGAGCCAACTGGAGGAGGCCTATACCCGGAAAGGGGTCTTGACTCATAAGCTAGATTAATATAATTTAGAATATGGGTTTTTTTTTCTTTTTACAGTGTACAGTTAAGGAAATAAAGGCTTATTATTATTATTACAGTATTTGCGTCAATATTTGCACAAGCCGTTTGCAATGTCGCTTCTTTCGCAAGTCGTGAATGGTTGAAGCGGCCTTCCAGCTTTACTCAATAAATAATTTTGATTTTGATTTTTTTGATTTTGATTTAGTCGCTAAGTGTGGCCGGGCCCGTTAACTATAAACTTAAAGCGTTTTAGTCCTTATATTAAATGATATTATAACGGATAACTCACGTCTTAAACCGAGTTTAGCGCGACATGTTTCGGGCCATTTCGTAGCCCTTCCTCTCAGGAGCACGCGACTCGGCGGCTGCCGCAACACGCACACTACGCGCCACCGCTCTGCTCGCATGACAACGCACGAAATGTGTGTGTGTGAAATGTGGTGGGCTACGAAATGGCCCGAAACATGTCGAGCTAAACTCGGTTTAAGACGTGAGTTATCCGTTATAATATCATTTAATATGAGTGAGTCTCACGGTAGTTTCGTGTTAGTCCTTGTTTGTCTTTAGGTCTAAACTTATGAACAAACGACCCGCCGGCAACACTAAAAAAAAAGATTTGCTAACAGTAACATAAAAAGTTGTTGTTTGTAAACATAACTTGAGTGACTACAAAACTAAGGCCTACTATACCTTCCGCCGCCTAACTTTGCCTAAAAGTTCATTGCTACGACTAGTACCACAAAAAACTATAAAGGTATAATTCCAATAATTGAATAGGCACTATACCGTTAAGCGATTCGAACACAATCCGGGAGTAACGTAAAGACGTCGCATAAAAAATGTATCTCAAAAATGCGTCAAAACTGAGTATGAAGTAATGAAGTTTTAGGCAGATTTATATGGCGCGGGGTATAGTATAGCTAAAAGTTAGGTGATGTTCCAAAACCAGTTTTGGAATATGTATTAGCATTATTTTGGTTCTTAATTAGTGAATTTTGGCTAAACGTCAAGTAGGCTAACAAGTTCAGCTATCCTTTTTTTCAGTAAAAACAATTGCAATGACTCTCCTTGAGTAGTTGGCAGTTGGTACTCATGGTCGTCTGCGATATATTCGTTCAGTGAGTCGGTCAGTCGAAGCTATTCGGAGTAATTCGGAGCGAATCGTTTCAATTGGTATCTCGAGGTACTTATTGTACAGTCAAGTTCATAAACTTGTGAGCAAAAATTTGATCAAAAATATCTGAACACGACTCTATTGTTAACGGCGTAGAAGCGTGTTCAGATATTTTTGATCAAATTTTTGCTCACATGTTTATGAACTCGACTGTACTACATTACATGTTAGGATTGGTTTTTGGAGTCTTTTTTGTATTTTTTATTTCAATACCAATTTTTTTTTACTTTTACGGTCATCCCGTAAAATCCGTATCGAAAATACTAACCGAAACATAGATGCACAGAAAAACCAAACCATTCATTCATTTTTTCTCAGCCTGAGATATGTGGTGCATAGGAGAAATTTGTTTCTGTACTCCTGTCTAGTGGTGGTGTAGAGGTGTAGCACGCAGCACGGAATGCTGAGGCCCTGGCTTCGAATCCCAGCGCTGGTCTCTTATTCTGGTTTTTGTGTGCATCTATGTTTCAGTTTGTATTTTCGATATGTACTACATGTATTCAGAGCAGATAGGAGATGGGTGTAGTTCATTCTAGTAGTCACAGGAATTAAATCTTTTAAGGACTTAGTACTTGTACTATACAAGCTTAACCCGCATAGTAGAGTAGGACTATTTATCAGGGAGCCGCTAATGAAAAATGGTTTTACACCGAAAAGTACGGTGAGGGTCTTGGCAGCCGCCACAAGGTCAAAGAATTAGGACTGGATACAGTTGAAGAAACAGAATCGCATAGGGTAAACCATACAGTAATTGGCCACGGTACTTGGTCGTACAGTAATTGGTCGTGCTAATTATAATAATCTAGTCGCTTTTATCATTAAATTATTATTATTATTATTTTTTATACAACAGGAAGGCAAACGAGCAAGTGGGTCTCCTGATGGTAAGAGAATACCACCGCCCATAAACATCTGCAACACCAGGTGTATTGCAGATGCGTTGCCAACCTAGAGGCCTAAGATGGAATACCTCAAGTGCCAGTAATTTCACCGGCTGTCATACTCTCCACGCCATAACACAACAGTGCAAGCACTGCTGCTTCACGGCAGGATTAGCGAGCAAGATGGTGGTAGCAATCCGGGCGGACCTTGCACAAGGTCCTACCACCTGCAAATTTGTATTATTGTTGTTTCATATAAAAAATCAAGTGGGCAATTACTGTAACGTGGCCAATTTCTGTATGGTTAACCCTACCAATATGGAACCTTTGTCCTACTGATGTCATATTGACATTACATACATCGCCATTTGCATCTGCCATAGAAAACACAGAGAAATCGATCATGAAATGGTTCCACCCTGGAACGCGATTTAATTTCCTCGACTGTACCACTCATCCACTTCAGCTGCTGACTGTACCTTAATTCAATGACAGCAACAAAATTTCTCCGTAAACCACCAAAGCGTTACAAAACGAAGAATTTTAAACGAAAACGCCTCAACAAACATCCGTTTCACGGAACTTCTTTCAACCGTCGGTACAATTTCGCAGTTCGTTAGTGGAGTCAGTTGCGCGTGCGCATCAAGGCGTAAGACGCTTGTTGTATTTTAGGAACGTTTGCGTATGCACTATAATATTCAACAGTACCTACTTCTACACACATGCCATACAATACATGCTTCCGAATAGGGAATATTACTGCAATTTTCTGCTGTCAGAGTGCAACACTAGCACGCAACCATAAACAGTTTTTTGAGTATCTTAAAGGCCATAATATCCTATTACTTCAATTATTTTTTTGGAAATATAGCTTTATGGTTACTATCCATGTAAATATCATGTTATTTTGTTACTACAGTCTGTTCAATATAGGAATGGACAGAAGGAAAAAAATACAACCGAATAGACAACCTCCTCCTTTTTTTGAAATCGGTTAAAAGAATAGGCTCTTTATAATGCACGCTTTAGGACGTAAATACCCTAAACTTGGCAAAGTGAGACAAGTGTACTGAATTTAAGCCTCGTCGGATTCTTGTAGAGCTAACAAAAATAACTTTAAAAAAAATACAATAAGATGGTCTGAAATTATGTATCTTATTAGATACGCTGCCTATTTTAGGGTTAATATATTGCATTTTTTTAGTATACGGTCTAACCTTAATTCTAATAAAAATATCGAAGACATCAATATTAGTTTTAATTATTCATTAACTGACTTCACGTAGAATTCATTTATTCCATCCCGCGGGAAATATGCAATTTTCCGGGATAAAAACTACTCTATGGCCTTCCCCGGGACTTGTACTATCTCTATTCAATCTCTATACCGAATTTCACCTAAATCGGTTCAACGGTTTAGACGTGAAGTGGTAGGTCACAAACAAACGTACAGACTTACAAACTTTTGCAATTATAATTACTATTAGTGAGATTAACTTTAGGTATAATTTTCATATCATAATTTAAAAACATAAAAAAAACTTTTCCTATTCTATTTAAAACATAAACGTCTAACATAAACGTCTTCCTACAAAAAACCTAAAGAGGCAGAAGCAAAGAACATTCAGCAAGAAACAGAACGTTTATAATATTGTTAACTCAAGAAATATTCTGTACATTATTTTATAGTTTTAATCGCCAGTTTGAATCAAAATGAACCCTTAATCATATACGAATTGTTAACTTTTCACAACCAAAGCACTGCACCAAATTTGATGAAATTTGAAATGTAAAAAAGCTTGAACTTTATAGCAGAAACTACGAGTACAATATTTTCAAACAGCTAATGCCAATGGTAATATACCGCCATATCATCTAAAAAGTAGTTCTGCTACAGCACCAACGAGAGAGGAAGACATCAAATTTTAGACATTAAAAAATAAAGAAACACCATCAATTATAAGTCACTACACAATGAACGCCCCAAACTTTATGGTTCCTCGACGAAGCAATCAATACCCGATAAATTTCCAACTTTTGCTGGGTCACTCCACCGTCCCCGAGATTTTCCGGCCAAATAAGCAATATTTTAGTTTGCCCAAACACTTGTGAGGCAATAACTTGCACGTGTCCACTCGTATCTCAATTCCATCGCCTATTTACCGATCGCACTCAGAAACTGTTATTATTATCAACTTAGACGTATCCATCGCAAGGTTTAGTTTGGTGTGTCCCGTCTGTACCGAATTTCACGTTCTTGGTGGAATTAATAAAGCGATACGCACTGGTAAGTGAGATGTCACTTCGGTTACGATCGAGATGAGATTTTGGGTATTTACAAAGACTAATACGATAGACATTCACTTTTGAATAATGGATTTAACTAAAACGCTGACAACACTGAGAATCCATACTACTAATATTATAAGTGTGAAAGTGTGTGTGTTTGTATGTTTGTCCGTCTTTCACATCGAAACGGAGAGACGGATTGACGTGATTTTTGGCATAAAGATAGTTTATGGGTCAGAGAGTGACATAGGCTGCTTTTTATCCCGGAAAATTCAGTTCCCGAGGGAACAGCGCGCATAACCGAATTCCACGCGGGCGAAGTCGCGGGCAAAAGCTAGTTCTATTATAAGTACTCAACCATCGACATCTATGTATAGACTGCATGTTTTTTACATCAACACGGCGCACAACATTTGTTCACAGCGCGGATTTGTGAACCTTTCACTATAGTTTGTTGACGTCCGTGACAGGTTGTGTCAAAGTAATATTGATGATTGATGCGCCGCGTGTTCTGTTCCAAACAGCCAGTCTAGTGCCGTAAGATATAGATGTCAAAGTACTCAACTCACCTAGGTACTTAATTATCAAAACTTTTTGGACAAATAAAAAAAAAAATCGAAATTACCAATGAACATAGGGCTGGTGAAAAAGAGCCGTGGTGGCCTAGTGGTTTGACCTATCGCCTCTCAAACAGAGGGTCGTGGGTTCAAACCCCGGCTCGCACCTCTGAGTTTTTCGAAATTCATGTGCGGAATTACATTTGAAATTTACCACGAGCTTTGCGGTGAAGGAAAACATCGTGAGGAAACCTGCACAAACCTGCGAAGCAATTCAATGGTGCGTGTGAAGTTCCCAATCCGCACTGGGCCCGCGTGGGAACTATGGCCCAAGCCCTCTTGTTCTGAGAGGAGGCCTGTGCCCAGCAGTGGGACGTATATAGGCTGGGATGATAGGGCTGGTGCATTTCTCGCCCAACGTATTGGAATCACGATCCAGCGAGGAAATGCAGCCAGCCTTATGGGCACTCTTCCTCAGGGACAAGACTTGGGCGAACTGTATATAGTTTATTTATTTTTAGGATTGTACCTTTTTAATTTAAAATATATAAATATAATGTATGACATTGACATTCATTCTATTGCTAAATAAATAATACCAAAATTGATTGAAAAGTTCCACTCTGGTACGCGATTCAGTATATATCCTCGATTGTACATACAAAAGTATTTGTACGCATGCAGATGGAGCTACTTCGCTCGCGCTTCGCCCAATGAAATAAACTTTGTTGATTTGTGAGTTTATTTCGTTCACGCAGAACCGACTCCGAAAATTCTAACAGCAAAGAAAGCTACACGCAAAACTGCAGTTTCCGCTGGATACATACCGTAAACTGCTTCAACTTTGCCCTCTGGCCCCAACATTGCCTGATTCGATTTAGAGTCGATAACTAGCACCCTTCTAGGTTTTTAAACTTTTATCCCCCGTAATAATAATTCCCGTGTAGATAAAAGTTTAAAACCTATAAGAGTGCTAAGTTATCGACTCTAAATCGAATAGGCAATGTTGGGGCCAGAGGGCAAAATTGAAGCAGTTTACGGTACGAGTACAAACGTTCGAGGCATTCAGCTTTGTATATTCTACGCGACGTCAAAATCAAAACACATCACGCTTCAGCGCCTATTTCATCCAAAAACCGCGTCCCAAAATACCATTTGTTTTCAAAATTTTCAAAAGAATCTTCACGCGACAAACCATTTATTTTACCGGACATCCGGAAGCAATAGGCCGGAATAATACAAACATTGACTTTGCGGGAATTGAGACGTTTCGCGCTTCATCAAGAGGCAATGGGGTGTTCGGTAAATGTGCCGTCCCGTCTGTGTCCGCCCTTATCCACTCGTGTGTGAACGCACTAATATATAATGCGCGATTTGTTCTTTGATGCTGGAGTTACTAATCGTCTGCAGTATTCGTCTGTCACGTCATGTTATACGAAATAATTGTACGTAGAGTGTCGATTGCCACTTGAATGACCTAACAACCTAACCAACAAAATATACTCTTCCTCAGGGACAAGACTTGGGCGAACTGTATATAAAGTTAATTTATTTTTCACACCTCTCCTTCAGAAAAGTAACTTTTCCTCCCTGACGAGAGTGTTTTATTGCAAATGCTATTTTTTGAAGTTGATAATTGCAAAGCCACGCCATTTTCTTATGCTGGTTGTTCTTTAATAATTAGATTTTTTTTTCAAGTTCCTTAATGCTCGGTGTGAAAAGTTGTATGAGCCACTCGGGAGCAAAATTATTTTCATCTTGGGCGTTACCACTTGAATCCCTCATTACGCTCAGGATTCTACTTTAGAATCCTTCGCTACATTCTGGATTCAATGTACGCCCTCACCGTAAATACACCATTTTGCTCCCTTGTGACACTAATAACTATTTAGGATAGTTTAGTGTAACCTCAATTGTTCCTTTTTAATTAATATTTACACAACAAGATTATCTTTCTTAGAGTAAACATATATAACCATATTTTACCAACAAAAAGTTGGAAATCCCCCAACATTGTCACTTCAAAGTTCAATATCTCAAAAACGGCTTAACCGATTTTGATGAAACATCTCTAAAAACCATCGCTAGAAAACCTGCTTTCAAATAAAAAATCGCATTCAATTCGGTTTATCCGTTAAAGAGCTACGGTGCCACAGACAGACACACATAGCGGTCAAACTTAGCGGTTAAACTTAGAGAACTATTAGGATAGGTACTCAAAGGCAGTGATGGGTGCCAGTTGTAGGTATACTAATTAAGATTGGTTTTTTGGAATCTTTTTGTATTTTTTATTTCAATTCCAAATTTTTACTTTTACGGTCATCCCGTAAAACCGAAATTGAAAATACAAACTGAAATACAGATGCACAGAAAAAACAGAAAAATAAGACCATCACTGGGAATCGAACCCAGGTCCTCGGTAATCCGTACCGCGTGCTATACCGCTACACCACTGATGGTCAACGGTACCGACACGAATTTCCCTATGCATCTCATATCTCAGCTTGTGTTTCTTACTTAGTCACTTAAGCAGCGACGCTAGCGACATCTATGCCGTAAGCCCTCAAACTTTTTCGGCATTCCTTTGGAACTAACCGCTCACCCGGACAAGAGATATCGTTTCTAAGCAATCAAATTAAGATTGGTTTTTTGGAATCTTTTTGTATTTTTTATTTCAATTCCAAATTTTTACTTTTACGGTCATCCCGTAAAACCGAAATTGAAAATACAAACTGAAATAAAGATGCACAGAAAAAGAAAAATAAGACCATCACTGGAATCGAACCCAGGTCCTCGGTAATCCGTACCGCGTGCTATACCGCTACACCACTGATGGTCAACGGTACCGACACGAATTCCCTATGCACCTCATATCTCAGCTTGTGTTTCTTACTTAGTCACTTAAGCAGCGACGCTAGCGACATCTATGCCGTAGCCCTCAACGAGAAACTTTTTCGGCATTCCTTTGGAACTAACCGCTCACCCGGACAAGAGATATCGTTTCTAAGCAATCAAATTAAGATTGGTTTTTTGGAATCTTTTTGTATTTTTTATTTCAATTCCAAATTTTTACTTTTACGGTCATCCCGTAAAACCGAAATTGAAAATACAAACTGAAATAAAGATGCACAGAAAAAACAGAAAAATAAGACCATCACTGGGAATCGAACCCAGGTCCTCGGTAATCCGTACCGCGTGCTATACCGCTACACCACTGATGGTCAACGTACCGACACGAATTTCCCTATGCACCTCATATCTCAGCTTGTGTTTCTTACTTAGTCACTTAAGCAGCGACGCTAGCGACATCTATGCCGTAGCCCTCAACGAGAAACTTTTCGGCATTCCATTGGAACTAACCGCTCACCCGGACAAGAGATATCGTTACTAAGCAATCAAATTAAGATTGGTTTTTGGAATCTTTTTGTATTTTTATTTCAATTCCAAATTTTTACTTTTACGGTCATCCCGTAAAACCGAAATTGAAAATACAAACTGAAATAAAGATGCACAGAAAAAACAGAAAAATAAGACCATCACTGGGAATCGAACCCAGGTCCTCGGTAATCCGTACCGCGTGCTATACCGCTACACCACTGATGGTCAACGGTACCATCAGTGGTGTAGCGGTATAGCACGCGGTACGGATTACCGAGGACCTGGGTTCGATTCCCAGTGATGGTCTTATTTTCTGTTTTTTCTGTGCATCTTTATTTCAGTTTGTATTTTCAATTTCGGTATACTAATTATTCATTCAATTGGTATACAACTGATGGTACCCACTTTTCACTGCTTTTGGACCTTACGGAAATAAAATTTCAAATTGCATGCTTAGTAATTAATTATACCTAGTAAATAATACCGCATGAATATAACTAATTAGATGTAAGACACAAGTGTATCAAGAATTCACGAGTATTCGAACTGCCAACAAACTGCCAGTGTAATTTCATCATCATCATCATCATCATCCCAGCCTATATACGTCCCACTGCAGGGCACAGGCCTCCCCTCAGAATGAGAGGGCTTGGGCAGTAGTTCCCACGCGGGCTCAGTCCGGATTGGGAACTTCACACTGTCACGATGCACACAGGCGATCGCTGACATCTTAGTTAGCTCAGTGTAAGCTAGATGGCGCTTACTTCAATAAGGGATCTCTGAGCAGAATGACGGACGAACTCTAGAGGTCGCCACCGTAGTTTTCACTTGATTCATTTATTTACGTAATAATATTATGTATTTAATATTTATTTATTATTTACTTATTTATTTATAAAAAGTAGGCATTTTATTACACTCATTTACTACACGAGTTTGTACGACTAAATATATCTATAATCAACTCACCCTGACCGTTTTTGTCGGCCAAGGGGGGTGCTGTCGATCAGCTGTGACCGGGGATCTAACTGTAATATTCTCGCCCTTAAAAGCTGAAGCACAGCTGTAAAACACACATTCAACAGCTTACACTACACTAAACAGCTCTCTCGAAAGCTCCATACGCCCAGACTTGGTAAGTTCCTCCGATATTTAACTTTTGTGTTTTCTGTGTATTTTATTATAATTATTTTCTTTATAATTTAACTTTGTGTAATTGAACTGAAGGCTTCCCCTGGCCAGGGAATCTTTTATTTCAAACATTTCTTATACTTAATATTTTAACACTTGTTAATTTCTCTCATCCGTTGTTATAAACTCAGAACCTATGTTAATGCTTATTACTTTTATGCAACGGATGCTTACCGGTGTTAAAATAAATTCAAACTCAGCTAAGTAACGTTTAATTTCAAATATAATCCTCTAACGGTTATTTAGTGAACTGTTGTATTTCAAATTTTAACGGTCACTTAGGCTATTTATTTTTTACCTTTTGTTTTTAAAATAATTATATAAAACTAGAATCACTTTCCTTTGCCTGCCTGTAACTCCGTATGATTGTCTTTGCCACTCACTGCAATTCAGCACACCCTAAGAGTTGGGGCATCGCTGCAGAGGAGTGACTGGCAAACAATCTAGCACTGGACCACAACTGACACCACCTAATTTACAGGGCACCTCCGTACGGCTTCAACTTCCACACCTTTGTACGGCTTACAAACCTTTGTACGGCTTACAAACCTTCGTACGGCTTACAAGCTCCGTACGGCTACAGCTTTCTCCGCTCTGCACGGCTACAACTTTCAAAGCTCCGTTCGGCTACAGCTCTCACGGCTCAGGCGGCCCCTTTACGCCCTAACCTGACACTAAGCCCTGACGGCCTTAACTTCCGGAGTACTGCACATCCTTCCTGGCTCGTCCAAGACCCTGATCGCTCCGGCGTGGAGCACTTGTCCAGGCTGCTCGTCCTGCCGCCCTAAGGCCCCTTTTGACCTCGGCACCGACGACCACTCAGCTGGACCAGGCCCCCCTGCTGTGGCCAGCCCTCTTCGCTCCGGGTTCTTCTCTCCGACTCCAGGGAAGTGTAGGCCAGATAGACCGAATAATCAGAACCACCTCTCAATAAAATCGCTTGAACTTACTACCTGAGATTCTCGTAATACTTTTACTTTTAATTTTGTCAAACTAGGCCTGTTATTTTTGTCTTCATTTTTAATTAAATAATTATTTAAAAAGTCTTATTGTTTTACTCAAAGAATAACTTACTAGGCCTCCTTTAAGGTCAAACCTCCCCTCAAGAGGTCTGTCCTTGACAACACACACCATTGAATTGCTTCGCATGTTTGTGCAGGTTTCCTCATAATGTTTTCCTTCACCGTAAAGCTCGTCAAATGTAATTCCGCACATGAATTTCGAAAAACTCAGAGGTGCGAGCCGGGGTTTGAACCCACGATCCTCTGCTTGAGAGGCCATATGTCAAACCACTCAGCCACCACGGCTTCGTGGCAGCTGGCAGTGTAATTTACTTTGTAATAATTTATGTGTCATTATGAAATAAACGATTAATAATAATAACTTATAACACCCCTCTTTTCCGTCGGGGTTTACTCGTAAAAAACTGGCCAAGAGCGGCCCGGCTGACGCGCAGTGTAGAGATCCATACTAAGATGCGAAAAATATTCAGTAGATACTACATTTTGATCGACTCTTACACTTACATTCGTCGTTGCTAGTGCAATACCGCGTAACTCATCATCATCATCAGCCTATGTTCGTCCACTGCTGGACATAGGCCTCTCCCATGGCACGCCACTGAGCACGATCCTCGGCCACTCTCATCCAGCTCTTGCCAGCCACCCTGCGAAGATCATCGTTCCACCGAGTCTGAGGACGTCCTACGCTACGTTTGCCGATCCGTGGTCTCCACTCAAGAACTCGTCTACCCCAACGGTTATCGGTTCTTCGGGTTTTATTGGTTCATCGGGTTAACTAGCATCTTCCATAAGGTATACCTTATGTAAAAAGCTAGTTACGCTTTATTGCAGTATCACCTACGAATATTTTCACAGGAGCATCAAATAGTACAGAATAGAAGAAATCAAAACACCCGGCTGCCTTTAAAAACTTTAAATTGTAATAAATAAAATTAAGTTCTTCTTTAAAACTTAAAAGGAAAAACTAATCTGGTAGTCTAGAACTATGTTAAGTAAGTAACTTAAATTTCAATAATCAGGGCCTCATTATACAGATAATTTTTGAGCTAGACAATATTTTGACTGGGAATTTCACTCACTCTTGACTCTCGAAAGTGAGACTTGGAAAATGTAAAGATGAGGATGTCGGCAACTCCTTAAAGCCCCATTTTTCTCGAAAGCAACCGTTAGAACATAAAGCTAGGCACGTATTTATTACAGCACCGCAAAATTGGCATTAATCTGCATAACTCACCGATACAACTGTCATTAACCAGTGTAAAGCGGCAAGCGCCTTAGGACAAGATATTGCCTATTCATAAGCCTCGAACCATTATAACAGACCTCTGAAATACAGACGATCCTGAAACACTTCGCTTCTACGTGAGGCTTTAAGAGTCCAACTTAGCTTGGACTTTAGTTTCTCGAGCGCAAAGTTAAGTTGGTTTCAAAACCACAGTTTGAAAATTAATTTTCAGTTGGCGAAGTATTTGCAGTTCGATTTTGAGCTTTATGCTCAATGAAATTGAATATGTGGGTTGGAAAATGGACGGTATTTGTTAATTTCATACAGCCAGTGAGAAGTCGGCTTTTGAGCTTGTCATTAAGAACTATTTGCGATGGGTGTTCATTTGAAAATTTATAAGTTTTCATGAGTACTTAGTTTACCTATTAATATTATAAATTCGAAAGTTTGTGCGTGTTTTAGTTTGAGATTTGGATGAAATTAAGTAAGAAAATAGAATAATAAGTAGCTTTTTCGAGTCAGCAAATCCTCTAAAAGCTGTGACAATGATTGGTTTCTAAGTTCACGTAGTGTGCACGTCTTTGTTTGTAGTTTTTAAATAGACCCTAGTAAAAACCAACCTTGCGGATTGTTGAATGGGGCCTAAATAAAGGACCGGCCACACTATTGCTTAAAATGCGCAAACGCTACGGAATCGCAGTGACGTGCCGTAAACGTCAGAACTTTACCGCATGCTCTCTACCAAAACTCGTGACGTTTACGGCACGTCACTGCGATTCCGCACCGTCTGCGGATTTTGAGCAGTGTGTGGAGGGCATGCAATAAAAAAGGTGCGCATACGATGCGTCACTGCGATTCCGTGCCTAGCAGCGGTGTAGCCTTAATACTTTTTATTTGTGTTCATAAATGACGGAGTTCTGATGTAACAAACATAAAAAATACCACCGAATTGATAGCCTCCTCCTTTTTTGAAGTCGGTTAAAAAACGATATAATAAACGGCAAAATATATTATAAATTTTGCTTTTTTAATTTGAACGAATCAGATTGCGCGAGACCGACTCGTACCTACTTGGCAATTTTTTTAGAATGCGCTTCAAAATATCTCAATTTTATCGATATAAGGGCCCCGTAACAATATTTCCCGTCTATTGAGTAATAAGAATAATTACGTGATTTTTTCAAGATTAGTTCATCCGTTAATGACTCCGCCTTCAATTTCACACTCCAACGGTTGAGAGGATTCTTATTCTGATAAACGTACAGTCCAGTGCCCTTAGTCTAAGTTTTCAGCGCCTCTAGCGGAACGTTTGCGATGTTCATGTTTCCATACAAATTGAGATTTTACGCGAACGCGATCGAGACGTATTTTGTAACCGAAAACTTACACTAGGGGTACAGAAAACTAAACCTCGTACCAGGGTGCGACCTTATCATAATCAATTTCGATGTATAGTTCCTTCGGCAGATGTATAGAATGTCAATATGACAACAGTTCAGTAGCACAAAGGTTTCACCCTGGTATGCGATACAGTTTCGTTGACTGTAGCTATTGACAGGCTATTCTGTCATTTTTTGAAACTGTAACTTTTATTGGCGAGAAGCACTTTTTTTTTTTTTTTTTTAACTTAACTTACATAAATATACATCCACAAAGCATAACCTTACTACCTCATTCTACATTTTTGTACAAACTTGCAAACAGAAGTAACAAAAATAAAAAAAATGTATATAAGAAACCTTCACACACGTAGGCAGGTACATAATTATTTTGGATCCCCGTGGACCAGGTTACCGAGAAGAGAATCCCTCAATTTAAGGGTCTAATGAGTTCGTAAGAGCACGAGTTTAGTATGTACTAACCCCCGACGCAAAAAGAGGGGTGTTATAAGTTCGATGTGTGTTTTTTTACGGGACAGCGAGTTTCTCCGCGGTGGTTCTGTCTGTTTGTCAAAAATCAGTTCAGTCGTTTGGAGATTATAATAGTGAAATGACAATGTCGGGGCTTTTTCAACTTGTAAGAACTTGTAAGATGGTTAGGTCTGGTCATTCATTTAGAGAAATCACATTGAGTTTCACAAAATGTATGGAAATTTTGTAACTAAACTGGAAATTTTGTAGGTACAAAGTGATGAGCTCAAAATGTATATCGACAGCTGAAAAAAATCATCATCATCATGTCAGCCGAAAGACGTCCACTGCTGGACATAGGCCTCCCCCAAGGCTCTCCACTCAGACCGGTCTTGTGCTTTCCGCATCCTCCGCGATCCCGCGATCTTAACCAGGTCGTCACTCCATCTTGTCGTCTCCCGGTCCACGGACGCCATTCGAGAACCTTCTGACCCCATCGGCCATCAGTCCTGCGAGCAATGTGCCCCGCCCACTGCCACTTCAATTTAACAATTCTTCGGGCAGCAAAATAAAAATTGACGCAGAATTAACAAGATTCATATTTCTAAGACTATAATTTGATTCATTCTCTGTATTCTGTTTGGAAAGAGAAAAACGCTGATATTTTTAAAATTTCGCTACAACTATTAACTAATTATTACAATTTTTTTAAGATGTGCTTATTCTAAAAGGGCATAACTCCAAAACTACGACGCAATAGACCCATTACTTTTGTCTAGTCTCTTAAAAAAAGATCACGCAAATCTGACGTAGACGTTGCATAGAGACAATATCAAAATTATGACAGCTCCTTTTTCTGGTGATAAAGGCAAAGGTAACATATCTATTCCGTGGTAGTGTTGGCAAATTCAGACATATTTTTTCAATTTTTATATTTTTTTAATATGGAGAAATCAATTATAATAAATATTTCCCATGTTCAGGAGGCAAAACCCTTTCGATTCCTGTAGTAATTAACAGATGTTAAAAAAATGAAATCTTGTCAATTAAAAATAAATAGCGTCAGAATAAGTCGCCACAGAACAAATTAATTCTTCCTCCTGTCGTTCTTTAACCCTCTTTAGGCCCATCTCATTACGCCGAGTTTAAAGGAAAATCCAATACCGGACGCTCTCCCTCTGTCCGACTGCTTTGTTCCGGACAAAGTTAAGTAGGCACTCAAAGTGGTTGTTTAAGTTTTTTAACGCAAGACGTCGCGTTTGCGTTAAATCATCGTTTTTTTTTATTTAATGAATATCATAGTGAAAATTTCCAATTCTACGGGATTGAATAAGAAATGAGGAGATAATGTAGAAGAACAAGGGTGATCGACGTAGCCAGGCGAATTAGCTCGTTGAAGTGGCAATCCTACTAATATTATAAATGTGAAAGTTTGTGAGTGAGTGAGTATGTTTGTTACTTCTTCACGCTGAAACGGCCGGACGGATTTGGCTGAAATTTGGCAAAAAGTTACTTTATTACCTGGGGACTTTTTATCTCGATATTCCCACGAGATAGGGTAAAATCTCTTAATAACAACCGCTGGGCTTATAGTCATGAAATTTGGTATGTAGGATAGCTGGACGTCTGGAAAAACACATAGGCTACTATTTATCCCGATCTTCCCGCGGGATAGGGATAAAATCTCGATATACCCACCCACTTGCTCGTTTGCCATCCAGTCGAATAAAAAATAAAAAAAAATAAAAAATAAGAACCGCTGGGTTTTATGGATGTAATGTAATTTTAGGGAATTCCCACGAGAATTCAATAAAATCCCGGAATTTCAATTCAACTGCTGTATCTAATGATTTACGCGTGCGAAGCCGCGAGTAAACGCTAGTGAGCAATATAGCACGGAAAATAGTGGCAGAGACCGCGGATCGGCAAGCGGAGCGTAGGACGTCCACAAACGAGATGAACGAATGACTTGGTTAAAGCCGCGGGTTCACGGTGGATGCAAGTACTTAGCAAGTTGTCATTACTGGCACTTGAGGTATCCCATCTTAGGCCTCTAGGTTGGCAACGCATCTGCAATCCTCCTGTTGTTGCAGGTGTCTATGGGCGGTGCTAATCTCTTACCATCAGGAGACCCACTTGCTCGTTTGCCATCCAACCGAATAAAAAAAAAACATTATGGCGTTCTAAGAGGCAGGCCTTTCAACAGTAGACGTTTTCCGGCTGATGATGTTATTAACAAATTTTCTAAAATTCTTATCCTTATAAAATATTGTGTCGTCGACATACCGGCCAGGTCACGTCATGACGATACGTCGATAAAACATGCAATTACGATGCGACTGGACAGGCGTTGCTCGCACATTTTGTGCAAAGCTTTTATGTTGAGAACCAGGGAGGGCAGACCGTTTAAATGATACTAAAAACGTATGTATTTTAAAGCTTAACTTGCCGTGTTAAAATGTCAAATGTGTTGTGTTGTTAAATCTTGTACAAGTAGAATTTCTCTAGTCAAACTTCCAGTGGTCGAAAATCGATTTAAAATTTGATATACAATGCAAATACGGTCAAAAACCTTGTATGAAACCGACGTGTTACAAGTAATATGTGGCCGGGTATTTTACTCCCAAATTACTCCAAATCTTATTTATTAATTATACAGATTACGTAACGATCCTATTATTTTAATTTTACTGTAAAAGGCAACAAAAAAACAAAGTTTTAATATATTTTAATATACCACACCTATAATATTTTAATTTGTCTCATGTCATACAAGTACAGTCACCAAAAAAAAGTTGGTATTGTATTTTTTTGTATTGATTTATATATAATCTTTACTTGTAAAAAGAAATGCAAATACAGAAGCGTTAAACAGAAGTCAGTTTTGGTATTTAAATTTACGTGCGGAGCACGATCACTTTTTGAAATAGAAATCTATCGTCACTACTTTGAAAAAACTAATTAGTTACATATTTAAAATTACTAAAACAAGATCATTAAGATAATGGTAGTAAATTTATAATAGATTGTAAAGCATATTGCTTACCTTAGAAAATCTCTATGTATATACTTGTGTTCTCTGTACTGTTTACTGTATTGGTGTGCAATAAAAGAGTTATTGTATTGTATTGTATTGTAAAGCTTCCGATCTTCCGTTCAAAAAATGCACAGTTCGAAGCCCAGTGAATGGTTTCTTCTGGCCAGGCTATTGACTCTTATGTAAATTGCACACGATAGGAAATTCGCCAGACAAAGAATCCGAGATATAGTGTAAATCAGATAAAACGATGGCTTGGTGTCAAACTGCCTTCAAATGCCGCAGACTGGCGTTTCAATCGCAGCGTTCGACACGCTTAAAAATCCTCGATAATCGGCAACATTTGAAGTTCCTAGCATACATTTTTGACATTCAGTATTTCGAATTTGTATGTTAATGGCTCAATTAAGTAATATGAAAATTTTACAATGCCTCTAGCGGCTTGCAGTATTGGCAACAAACTGCGAAAGTGTTTAAGATATTAGTCAACATTGCATCGACAAAAAGGTTAGCACTAAAGGCGACTAGGTATTACGATTGATCTACAACAACAAGAGCCATTTTACCCGAGGCGTTCATATAGCCACCCGAGCCGGTACTGCGAGGGTGGATAGACACGTCGAGGGGGATTGAGCTTAATGCTCGAGTTTTACACTGATTTTCACTTCGATTGAGATGAAATTAAATAGCAACAGTGGAAACAATTGCTCACTTACTAGGAACCATCTATTTTTCATGCATTGCTATATTATATGGTATTTGACTATTTTGTATATGTTTTATAAATTAAAACTACACAATGCCTGTTATCGAATAGAAAAACAATTTTTAAGCTACCTTTACAAATAACGAAGTTATAAAAGTTTGAAATTCAAGATTAGACAGAGAAAGACATACTGGCATGTGACGTCACACGCCAGTACCGCCATACTTGCTGCATAGAGAAAAGCGTTTGAGAAAGAGACAGGTATATAGATTTTTCAAAAAATCACTTTAAATCCAATTTTCAACCGATTTAAATTTTCTCTTCGCTAAACACAATCTGTATAATCTATATTTCCATAATAATATTAAGATATGGCAAAATCAGGAGTTGTCAAATACCGTATTATATTTTTTTAGTTTTATTGATTTATTTTGATTGATTTAATTGATTTTTAGTTTAACATAAAAAAAAATTGAAAAATATATAAGTAAGTATAGAAACTTTTTGATAATGGCTGTTGACACCTGATTACCTTGGCCTTAGACGAAGATTTTACTTTATCCACTAGAGCATAAAAAGTAATTTTATGTCGCCTAGATCCAGCATAAATACCAACTTTACGGGCATGAGAAGTGAACGAGGTTTTTTTTTTTCAAAACGCAGCGCGTCGATCGCCCGTCTGCGCTTACCAACAGAAACGTCCATTGCATTTTGAATAGATGCGATTGAGTCAACGCGCGCCCCGCGGAATGCTGAAGCGTTCCTTATAGACATGCAAAGTTAAAAAACGCCCGTCTACAATGAGCTGTTAACCGTTATCTTTAAGGTACATGGAAATCAACATTTGAGTCAGAAATAAAATATAGTATATTTACTCGTACTGTTAAAACGTAACCCTTACGGCATATTTGGAAAGAAAGTCTAAATGCTAAAGATAGGAAAATTAACTAAAAGCAAGGATCAAGATGTTCCTTGCTAAAAGGAAACATCTCATTATTTTTAAAAAGTTTTCTAAAATTATAAGATTTTTAAACTTTCTTTAATATAGTTAGGTACTTTTGCTAAATACGGGGATCGAACCGACTAATATAAAAACAAACCACGCCTACGCTTATGGCATAAGTCGATAGATTTATAGCATAAATCGATTTTAATGTGTGTGTTTCACATATAAATTATTCCTTAAAAAATATCTAACTGATAGTGAAATCCCTTGGTTAGTTCAAAATATCTAGCGTAGAAGGCAGGAAGAGACTTTATTTCAAACTAAGTACGCAAAGATATATGTTTACATACATACGGATTGTCACATATACTGAGCGGCAAAAAATCTGGCCCTTAAATGTATGCAGAAATAGGTAATTTTGTATGTAGTGGGACACATTTTGTGCCGCTGTTATATCTTGATAGTTTTATCCCTATTTCCCATCTAACCCTGTCTACCGAATAAGGTTTTATTGACCTACGAAAAAGCCCGTACCTATGAAAATAAATTATGTTCTAAATGAACTAAAAGAATTTCTTTGCAACCCGCGACCATTATGATAGCTACGTGTATGCAAGATCTAACGTCTTAGATCTTGTAGTATGGTGTACGGTTGTGTTGCTCTGAAGATGAGCTCTGCATGAGTTTGAAACGCGTTAGTGGAGTGTGATGGTGGTGATAGATGGGTTTGTGTGATTTGCGTGTGTTCTTACAGTGTGGACGTGGAGGAACTGCATAATATATTAGTTATAAGGTAGCGGGTGAGTAATGAAATTATTTTAGTTCATTGTTATGGACCTCCGCAAAGTAACGCCTGATTCAGTAAATTATGTTCTATATCTAGTACAAACAAATTTCGCTTCGCAATAAAATATCCCACTAATATTACAAATGCGAAAGTTTATGTTTGTTTGTTACCTTATCACGTCTAAACCGCTGAATAGATTTAGATAGAATTCGGTATACAGATAGTTTGAGTCCTAAAAAAGGTCATAGGATAGTTTTGTCCCGGAAAATTGCAAAGTTCCCGCGGGATAGCGATAAAAGAATTCTACACGGACGGAGTTGCGGAAAAAAGCTAGTGTTTCATATTTTTAAACGTAACTCAATAAAAATAGTTCTGGATATAAAAAGAACAATCGAAGCGCAAACGCAGCATGATTGTGTGCTTGTGACAGCCGTCCGAAGCAAACGCACCCCGTCGAGAGTTTATACAAGCATGGCCATGTTTATTTGTACTTTTTAAAGAACATTTAATCAAGAATATGTTATTCATGTTGTTACTTAGGTAGATGTAAGTCAATACGATTCCAGATTTAAAATTAAGGGATATAATCCTCGTGAGTCCTCGCGTACTTTATAAAGAACAAAAAATAACACAGAATAGTGGCCGAATGTGTACTTTATAAAGTACAAATAGTTCATTGAGTAAAGATTTTTGAGAATGTTGAATTAATTAATATAAATGACTGCCGTTTATAGTGGAGAGGCAAGAAAATATTGTCGCTAAATAATCGGCGTTTTTAAAATTACAGCGTTTTGCATCATATCCGTTTCCTCGGCTAATTTTTTTGGCATCTTTTTCTGTCACTGTTGTGGCACGTGCCGTCGTTACGGACAGATGTCTGGGGGTCGGGGTCGCAACCCCATTATATGTATAGAATATATTAACGATCGGGTGGTAATTGAGGGGTCGCATTTCTGGTGGTTCCGGTTTGCTAGATTGTTTATTTATTTTTGTTTCCGTTTTGTCACTGATTTGCGGAATTTAAGATCGTTCCTGACAAAGAAAGACAAACATAAAAATTAAGATTGTTTTTTGGAGTCTTTTTGTATTTTTTATTTCAACTCCAATTTTTTTACTTTCACGGGGTTTTTGTTACTTTCTTATGCTTAAGTAGCATAGTAGAAATAAGCAACCTGAGATATGTATGCATAGGAAAAATTCGTGTCTAGATTCCTGTCCAGCAGTGGTGTGGGGGTTATAGCACGCAGCACGGATTGCTGAGGACCTGGGTTCGATTCCCAGTGCTGGTCTCTTTTTCTGGTTTTTCCGTGTCTCAGTTTGTATTTTTGATAAGACTTTTAAGACTTTAGTCTCAACACGAGGTAAATAAAGCGTTTCTACACACACACACACACACACACACACACACACACACACACACATACACATTTCTTGCAACGCATCCCCGCACGTCTCCGTGATCCGTCCGGTGATCTTGCTCGCTAATCCTGCCGTGAAGCAGCAGTGCTTGCACTGTTGTGTTTCAGTGTGGAGAGTAAGACAGCCGGTGAAATTACTGGCACTTGAGGTATCCCATCTTAGGCCTCTAGGTTGGCAACGCATCTACAATCCCCCTGGCGTTGCAGGTAGACAAGTCATGGGCGGTGGTGATCTCTTACCATCAGGAGACCCACTTGCTCGTTTACCATTCAGTGGAATAAAAAAAACGCAGCCTTTTATGTTTCTGGCTAACATGTAGCCCTTCCTCCCGGAGCACAATCTACGAATTAGCCAGAAACATATACTGCTGAAGCCGTGGTGGCCTAGTGGTTTCACCTATCGCCTCTCAAGCAGAGGATCGTGGGTTCAAACCCCGGCTCGCACCTCTGAGTTTTTCGAAATTCATGTGCGGAACATTTGAAATTTACCACGAGCTTTGCGGTGAAGGAAAACGTGAGGAAACCTGCACAAACCTGCGAAGCAATTCAATGGTGCGTGTGAAGTTCCCAATCCGCACTGGGCCCGCGTGGGAACTAAGGCCCAAGCCCTCTTGTTCTGAGAGGAGGCCTGTGCCCAGCAGTGGCATTTAAAACGTGAATTATTCTGTGTTTATTTCACTATAGTTGTGCTGTTAGTCTCACCTTAGTTTCATGTTCAAAGCATAATTTATGTTTAAAAATGCATTCAACTGCATTCACCCGACAGTGCAATCACTCATCACTGCCTGACTGGCACAGGTCAGCGTGAGTCATTAAACAGTGGAACTGTCAGCGAGCACCCTATGTCTGTGGCTATATTATGCACGTACCGGAAAGTTTTGGCCAATTAAGGCATCCATCGATTGGATACTATTGTGACGGTCATGTTACAGGATTGGAGCGTTTAGATTGCCAATGAGGGATTCTATGAAGGGTTGTTTTTGAGTCGCCTAAAAAGCCAAGGACACTAATAGAACAGGATTAGGACTAGAAAGTCTGTTCTTGTTTTTTTTACTTGGTATTTTAAATCAAAATCAAATCAAACCTTTCTTCTGCATATAAGGCCGCAAAGCGCTGTTTTACATGTCACTTTTTTATACTACCGGCGCTTTCGGAATGACCACCATTGTCAAGAAGAATGCGCCGCAAGAAACTTGACAGAGAGTAATTTTTTAAAAACAAAAAACATATTAGTAACAATTAAAATGCCTATAAATTACAATAAAAATTTACACAAAAATATTAGAAGGATCCCTTTTAAGAAACTATAACTAAATAGGTACATTTTATGCAAGGTACTTTAAAGGAGATGGGGGCGTACTTACAGTCAGGAGAAATCCAAAGAACGACTGGGAACGAAGAACCCAGACAGTGCCGGACTCACCGGCTAAAAATTTCGGCAAGGCTAAAGATAGCTTTCCTGTATCTCTTGTCTCTTACACCACACTAGCGGTCAAAGCGAAGGGTCTGAATTTAACGAGCTACACGTGTTAGTAGGTGCCGTAATTAACTACTACGTCACTTGCATGGTGCGGTCTTGTTGTATGGAAATTTGCCGGTTGTCATGAGCACGTGGAGATGTAGCAAAAAATAGCGTGATTAATTAGTAGCAAGGAAAGGAATACTGAAGGAAAGGGGGTTATAAATCTTATAACCTAACCATACAAATTTCATTTTGAATACAAGCATTTTTTGCTGACTGTACTTTTTGTTGACTGTACTTGCATTGTCACCCAAACTACATTTGCATACCAAATTTCAAGTCGATGCTATCAACCGTTGAAGAGTTCCGTCCTGCGGAGACGATCCTGGCTGGACTACCAGGATGTCACTACTAGATTATTGTATTGTCACGCGATTTACATAAGTATTCCAAATTTCAAGTCAATCTGACTACTGGAAGTTGGTCAAATTTAACTTGCAGGATTTGACTACAGACAGACAGACCGACAGACAGAGAGGCATACATACAACGGGACAGGTGAAACATATCTCAGCTTGTTTGTTTCTTAACTAGTTGTTAAGTGACTAAATATGAAACAAACTGTGGTGCATAGGAGAAATTTGTGTCTGTACTCATGTCCAGTGGTGGTGTAGGGGTATAGCATGCAGCACGGAATGCTGAGGACCTGGGTTCGATTCCCAGCGCTGGTCTCTTTTTCTGGTTTTTCTGTGCATCCATGTATCAATTGGGATGCACCAAAAAAATAACCTATGTATAGTTTTTATCTTATTTTTGGAAAGAATAGGATATTTTAAGATACCATTTTCATTGATTTTGAATTTGGATGAGTACTTATTTATTTTTTTATACATTTTTTACGAAATACGCTGGATGACGTCACAGTGAGACAGCCACATTCCATTGCCTGGAAAAATTCAGGTCGTACATAACATAATCTGTGGCATTACAATTTGACAATAATTCAAGCACGGTTTAGGGTCCTAAATGAACCATGACAAATAGTTTTATTTTATTTCTCTTCTTTTAGCTTCGATTATTCCTTTGTTTATTTAATGGTGTGATAGTAAATAGTTATCTTTTTAAAAATCTGATATTTAAATTCTTTTGTATTTACTTGTAACATAGTAATTTAATAATTTAATTTGTAAAAATACATTGGAAATACTCGTATACATTTCGGACTTTACGATAAATGACAACTGTTTAAGGCCAGTTGCGCATCATGTGATTAAAGTTCTATCTTTGTCACTCTTTGCTATTATAAGCAGGACAGGAACATTTCAAACTGTCAATTTGCTTAAGAGTGTAGACCTGCTTTATAACTGCCTTTGTGACGAGATACTCCAGGGGTCATTACTTAAATTTTGTTTATTTAAATCAGTTTATCACATTTTTGGAATCTGATTTCTGAAAACGCTTCACGAAGCCTATTTCTCCAAATGGTTTTCGATTTATTATATCTTGTCAAAAACTGGGACATCCCAATTGTAAACGTTTTTAAAATAAGTAACACTATTCCCCTATTCCCAGACTTAAAATAAACATTTACCGCAAATACGGCTGTCGTTGCAGTAGTTTACGACATTAGTACCGTTCGTTCTGGGATTGCAAGCGCACAAAGGAATATTATTCTCATATTGTGGCCAAGAACACAATATCATGCAAATGGAACGTATGATCCTTTTGAAGAATTGAGTAAGAAAGAAACTTCAGAAGGAAAACGTATGATTGAAAAGGCAGATTGGTTTTGTTTTTCCTTCTGCGGGAAATCGTCGTTGTTTGTATTTATTTCTGTCAAGACATTTTGTTCACAAGCGAACTAGCTTTTGGAGGCGACTTCACGCAGAATTTACTAGAACAAATAAAGGATACAGTTCATTGGGTTATAGAACAATGTAAAATGGGATATTTTGGCGGCAAAATATGTACATCAACCTACCCCCTAACAGGGGGTAAGGGCAGGGGGCTACGCTTAAAAAATGCAAATCTTACAAACTAGGCAAGTGAGGTTGTCATTTTCATTGTATTTTTTTGCGCCGAATCGAATGATACCATAGGATCAATATTTTACGCAGTAACTATGAAGGGTTTTTGTTGAAAACAAATAAAACAAATTATTTTTCTTCTAACACGAAGAATTTTGGGTTTAAGCAACAATATCTATAGGCTTCTCAGCTCAGGATCACTAAGAGCAATCAGTATTACTATCACATCCACATCGCGAGAAACTATTGTTGATAAGTGGTTTTTAGACTGTTTTATGTTTTCAACACAAACCTTAAAAGTACCATAAAAGTATGGTCTCAATCGATTCAGTGCAAAAAAATAAATAGAAAATGACACCTCACTCGCCTAGTTTGTAAAATTTGCATTTCTTAAACGTTGGCCCATAGCCCCTGGGAGGGGGTAGGATGCCTAAATTTTGTTAGGATTCGGCAGATCCTCATTGCCAGTGCCATGATAAATTTGCAAACAAAAGTTTTATTGATGTATAAGTTTTGCCGCCAAACTGTCGTATTAAGTCCTACTTTACCTGTGCTATTAGTAAGACACGCTAACAATGCAACACTGTATTCCTAGAAGCAGTAAATCACTGCGCCAACGATTCTACGTTGCAATTAAATGCACGTCATTGCATGTCAATGTAACTCACAACCTTTTTCCCACAAGCAACAAGCACATAAATTCAAAATTCAAATCATTTATTCAGTAAATAGGCCGCAATAGGCACTTTTACACGTCATTTTTTTAACTACCGTCGCTTTCGGAAAGACCGTCATTGCCAAGAAAGAATGCGCCGCAAGAAACTGCTCAGCACTTTTTACGAAATATTGCTTTTTCCGATGCAGAGACTTTCATTATTGAGGAGTCCTGGTGCTTCACCACCCGTTCCATCTCACCAAATGCATTACGAGAAGCATAAATTGCTTAGCAACTGTGTCAAAGTAGTTAAAATTCAACCCGTGAAATACTTGTTATTGAGTAGTAACTCCGATGGTCAACTGTGGTCATCAGTTCGACGCCCGCCAGTTCGATGATCATCAGTTCCACGCCTCACAAAATGGTAATTTTCAAGAGCAAATGTACGAGGTACTACTAAATACATTTATCCAATTGACTACAGGTGTCCCTACAACATTTGAAGAGTTCCCTCTATTTCCTTAAGATCTAATCATCAGATCCTGACTTGATGCTTATGGGACCTAATTGAAGACATTCCTAGACAAACGCAAAAAAAAATTTTCGAATCGGTTCATAAATGACGGAGTTTTAGGTAACAAACATAAAAAAAATACAACCGAATTGATAACCTCCTCCTTTTTTGAAGTCAGTTAAAAAGGATAGTTCCCTCTTTTTCCTAAAGATGCCATCGTACAATTTAAAGTTTTGGGGGGCGTTTCACCATCCATTGATTAGTGTTAACTGGCGGTTAGGTGTGATGCCGTCTCTATTCGTTTTGTTCGAATGTGTCCGTACTCTATTGTGTACTGTACAACGACTGACAAACGTCACATAAGTAGTGTGTCACAAAGCTCTATGAAGCCGAAATTAGCCGAGTCTCTTTGCAAAGACCGATGTGCAATCATTATGGCCGGGTACACTGTACGTAAATGTTAAGTGTAACAGCAGGCCTTCCATGGCCATCATCATCAGCCAGAACACGTCCACTGCTAAACAAACGCCTCCCCCTTAGAACGCCACAATGAACGACAACTCGCCACTTGTATCCACCGATTGCCCGCAATTCTCACGATGACAAAACAAAAACAAAGTTATTCGTAATGAGTAATCTCATTTATTCCATAAACCAAATTGTGTGTGTGTTAGTGTTACCACTAACAAAAATATGTTAACAAACTTTTGTACTAGCTAAAACAACACCAGTGAAAACTATCTACGAGTATTTACATAAATTTGCGAAAATCAACAGCCAGGATAATAACTTAACCTCGTAAGGCCCAACGTCCTAAATTTAGGTCATTCGCCAAAGCTAATGCAAACTTGACTAATTGACATTAAGTTTCAAATTAATGGTCGAAATTTGACGTGGTCCTTACGAGGATAAACCCAGTTCCGAGGCCGTAAAGAGAACATGGTTTGAAGTAAGTAGTCAATCGAGCATCACAATATAACTAGCACGATTTTTTTCTTACAGTTTCATTGGACCTTAAAGTCTGAAACACATATAACGCTGCTTACTCACATTCGCATGATACGCGAATCGACAAGACATTGTAGGACATATTTTCTTCTTTAGATAACATTTTGATTGACCGGTTGTTGCAATGGTTAACTTTGCATGCTATGCACGAGTTTCGGGTTCAACCCCCACGTTTGTTTGCGTGCAAACATTTACCCCCTTATTCATAAAACTTAACAAGCCTATGTTAACTAACAAATGCTTTGTCCCTTTCTAACAAATACAAATGTCGAAGTGACAGATAAGGACAAACGAATTTTAGCGGCATTTTAACTAAAATAGGTTTGATTGTCGTTTATGAATAAGGGGGTAACAATGTACGAAAGTTGGCGCGCATATGAGTGCCCCCTGTTGCGTATCTCAGGGCACACTTGCCAAGCTACAGAACGGTTCGACGTGCTACGTGGCACAAAAGTAACCAATCAATGAGGGCTATCGCGTATGAATTCGCCGCTAGAGGCGCTAGTGTAGCGTGAGGTCTCCGAAATGTCAAATCTCATAGTTTTTGGGTGAGCTACGCGGTTTATTTATAATTAGAATAATTTTGTGAATATTTTGCAATATCTGAAATTAATTATGGCAAATATGCGTTCCGGGGCAATGAATGTCTGTGTTCTGAGACAGTTTTGTCTTTCGGAAACCTTTGTCCTCCCTTTTTTCGGAACAAAACGGGGACTATGCAACACTGTGGCATGCTCGATATTTTTATGGTACGGTTTTAAGGTGTATTAAATATGATTTTAATCTAAACTTTGTTTTCACGCCCGTAATAACAGACTTTGAAAGCCATACTTAAAAAAATCCACGCAACAGTGCGCCATCTAGTGAGACAAAAAACGATAGCCCTCATTGAATCCAGTTCCTCCTTATTCATGCGTTCTTTACTTTAAACATCCACCCGAACGTTGACATATGTGGCATGGCAACTGAATACTTGATTTCAGTGAACACTTTTCTTCTCAAACAGAGGTTTATCCGGTGGTAGATTATTTTTGACATTCATAAGTGCTTGTTAGCCTAAATTGAATAAAGATATTTTGACTTTGACTTTGTCTTTGACTTTTGTCGCCATGCTATGTGTAAGTATGATTATTCATTCCCATAGAAAATATACTACCTACTCACTCAGATCGAGAGATAGCTATCTCGAAAATAAACCACTACCAAACTCGGATATTATACTCTCGTTTTTTTTTAATTTTTTACGGTTCCTCAGCCCCATTTCTGTTTTTTTCATTGTTATAAATTCGATATAATAAAAAAAAAGTTAAATTCCATAGTTTGATAATCATTAACCTATGGTTTTTTATTGTTGCATTTTACCTGTATTTGGTTTATCTGGACCTATGTAAGCGTATATAGTCCAGCAATCTAGAGTCCTCTTTTTGTTGTCATATATTTCAATTTCTAATTGATACAAGCCATATTGTCTCACTGACCAACCTTGGATTGCTCTGCTTAGCAGCTCAGCATCAATGTTATTAAAAACATACGACCCCTTCTTTATCGAGCAAGTCTTCACGTGAGGTACTCCCCAGACGGCAAATAAGAGCTTGCTAATCGAACTGCGACAATTGAGATGATTCTTCCTGTGCCATTTTAATTTGTCAACTTCCTTCTTTCCCTCTTCTTTGACAATACCCAGCGGATATTACCTTCGAAATTGCTGTAGGTTATATCCTCTTTAACAGTAAAATTTCCTTGTATAAGTTTTTTGCCAGAGTTCTTATCGTAGAATACTTCTATGTTGAGATAAAAAGGGGCATCAGATGCTAAAGGCAGCTTTGGTTCTGCGCAGGTGGTAAAGTTTACCAGACTGGTCTTATATGCACTTGTGGTCTTAAAATTTAATATGCCGATACAAAATAGTATGATTACCGTTTTCATTTTGTTGATGTTGTGGAGACAATGTTGTGTTTGAAATCCAAATAGGATAAAAATAATATCAGAACATAAATATGAACAAATTGAATTATAATTAGCGATCGTTATCAACGTCACGTTGGCAAAAAATAACATTAGTCACAAATTTTAAATAAGTATTGTACCTAGGTATCTGTTACAGTACAGTAGAGTTCATAAACTTGTCAGCAAAATTTTATCAAAAATATCTGAACACGCTTAATATAGAGTCGTGTTCAGATATTTTTGATCAAACTTTTGCTTACAAGTTTTTGAACTCGATTGTACTTAGGTACTTATTGAATACTTGTTAATAATCAAAAGGCTACGAAGTGCAAAATTCGAACTTCGTATTTTGCTGTCCGCTGACGCTTATATTATTAATACGAGAGTGAGAGTGATGGTACGACATGAACTTCGATTTTCAAATTTCATAATAGCCCTCCAGACCCCTGTTTGACCAACGTGACAGTTTGTCACTGCCATCTGCAGAAATTATAATAATTAAAATAATTACAAATAAAATACTTAAAAACTACAGTATAAAATTAAGGGGATCCCATGCCCCAAAGACCTTCGATCTGAATTCCTTAGTTTTCTAATGATTTTTGTAGCTTATTATATTAACAACAACGGCTTTAAGCAATATAGTATACCATATTTACTTCAAAGTTAATTGTTTTCGAGATATTTGGCATCAAAGTTAAACAATTTTAAGCCAAAAAACTGGTTTTCTGGCCATAACTTTTGTGTTAATTCGTTTCAAATGAAAACCCTCGACCAGTTTTTAGAGACATCAAAGACGAACCCAAATATGTACATTTCGTATATGTTAGATCTTTCACGTCAATAGAGATAGGAAATAAGTGTTTTTCAGACAATGTTTAAAAAAGTCATAAAAAATTAAGTATTCATTTTTTTCGAAATCCGCCGGTAAATAAAAATGGAGATATAAGAGATTGGAGAACCGATAGCCGTTTGAGTTATAATTCTATCTTTAGTGCAAAAGTAGGAGATACGATTCAAAACTTGTCAAAATCGATGAAAACCTCGGGTAGCCCCATAAAGAAAAAATTGCAAAAAAAAATAATAACAAAAAAAAAAAATCTAAAAGCGTTGGTATTACATTTTGAAATAAAATTCTTTATTTAGATAAGCCGCTCTATCACAAAGGCTAATACTGGTTAACCTAAAAAAAACTTGCAATGTTTTTTTGCCAACCGCTTTACCATAATAGCAACACTACACGTTATGACTATCACTAAATATAATTTAATGGTTGTATAATTTTGATGTGAATCACTTTATTTACTTTGATTTGGCTTATTTATTTTACAATATAATAAAAACAACCGACCGGCTTATACACTGCGAGTTCCGTACAAAATCGTATGTATCTTTGAACACTTGTACATCCAGTGTTAGCAGAGCCCTGCTACTAAGCAAAATGTACGCAGTGTGAGCTCATTTCAGAATGGTAACTGACATGACATAACAGAAAACAAAAAGCATTAACCTAAGAAATCTTAACTAACTAACAGCAATATACAGTCAAAAATAGTAAAAATATTAAAAAAAACTAACCTAAAAATCCCCTCCCTGCATCGTGCCCGGTTCAAAAGTCCCCATTATCCCGGCAGCATTGCCCCTCTGTACAGCAATGGACACCAGTTGACCCAGCCACAATCCAGACCGGGGATCGCGCCCCCTATACCTGAGGCACTTGTCCCACCGCCGACGATGAGCGAGAAGCGAGTAGAGCGAGTAACTAGAAACGAGTGGGCGAGCAGCGAGAAGCGAGTGTGGTTTTGTCGGTCGGCTGCAAGCGAGTGTTCGCGTGCGACGGGCGATTACTCGCTCCACTCGACTGGCTCGTGTGGGGCGGCCGCCGAGCTGACATCGCTGAGCGAGTATCTATAGCTCAGCGAGTTTTATAGCTCTTGTCGCTGCGACAAAAAGATGTAAGAGCGAGTTCTCGCCGACAGTGTGAACAGCCAGCGATCAACTATTAATATATGTGTCTCTTTTACTCACACAGGATCTTATATATTTTGTTCGTTTCTTGAGCGAGAAAATAGTCGATAGCCAATCGTTTCCTCGCTGGCGGTGACACAAGTGCCTGAGACTGAGACGACAGCAGCGACGTCTTTAGCCCATGTAGCGCCCGTGTGCAATGATTACTTTAGCGCCATCTAGGAAGCGCGCGGTCAAAATGGAATAGGTGCAGTGCCGCGGCCGGCGCCCCTAACACCGCTGCTCCCGTGTGCAACGCACACCCTGCACTATAGGTAGAGACGCCTCGACCCAAGTCCCTAAACAAATCAAGGGCCATATTAAATATAATGACCCGGATAACTCACTAATCTCGATGGCTTCACGCACTTTCCGCGGAATGAAAAATTTCTCTCTCGCAAGTACAGATACCTTATCAAATCTGATATAGTGCGTCGAACCCGAGTCCATTGAGTGCTCGGCCACAGCAGACCCCTTGTCGTCCTGTTTCCTCATACTGCGTATGTGCTCCGATACCCTTGTGGAAACGTTTCGTCCAGTCTCTCCAATATAGCTCTTGCCCAGGCACAGGGAATCATATATACCCCGGGACCACTCAGGGGCTCCTTATCCTTCGGCGACCGTACCAACTGTCTGAGCTGCATATGAGGACGGAAAATCGACTTGATGCTATATCTTCGGCGTAACAAGTGTCCGATTTTATCCGTCACCCCTTTTATAAACGGTAAATATACCGGAACCCTCTCAGCTCCCACCGGTCTTTGACGAGTCGACACGTTCACTACACGGTTGCACTGCCTCCAGTTATATTTAATATCATAACGCGGTTTTATAGCGGTCATTATATTTAATATGAGTGAGTCTCACGGTAGTTTCATGTTCAAAATCAAGGGCCTCCGAAACCCAGGGCCCCGCTGTCTCCACCGCAACCGGCACAAAATCGTACACCGGCTCCAGGCTTACTTCGCATGTTTCAACCCCGCAGCATTTTGAGCCGCAAAGCCCGCGAAGTTTGTCAAACACAAAAAGTTTTGGACTTATCTTCTTGATTGCGCTATTAGAGCTACCTTCATGCCAAATTTCAAGTTTCTAGTATCCTCTAGGTTTTGATTCCCCGAGTAATTTCTATGGCAACATATTTCAAGACACAGGTCATTACCTAGTTTGGGGGTCGGAATGTAAGTTTATCTACTAGCTGTGCAATAAACATTTTCATTTCATTTCATTTCATGGTATAACCTTATTTAACCCCGACGCAAAAAGAGGGGTGTTATAAGTTTGACCGCTATGTCTTAGCTCTTAAAACGGGTGAACCGATTTGAATGCAGTTTTTTTTTTATTTAAACGCAGGTACGCAGGTTTATAGCGATGGTTCTTAAACATGTTTTATCAAAATCGGTTCAGCCGTTTTTGAGATATTGAACTTCAAAGTGACACAGTTGGGGGTTTTATTGTAAAGAACGAAAATCTAAAAACATTTGTCAGTTTGTTTCACGCATCGGATTGGGTTTATGGAGCCAAAATAAACCTTTCTTTCTTTCAAATTGAAAAAATCTCAAAAAATTAATCTTGCTCGAAACAGTGTCGTAACATGCAGGCTACCTTGGTTGCAACCCCCAAATAAAACCCTCGACCTTATGTGCTTCTCATGAAACCCGTGGTCGGTAAATAAGTCATTGCCCGTACTAATTTTGTCATGAAGCCCAAGGTCGGTAAATGAGTGTGATACTTACTGCATGGCGTGCTGAAGCGCGGCGCGCGCACGTCGCGCACTTGCTGCGGGGGGGGGGCGGAGCTGGCGCTGCCAAGAGCGTAGTCAGCGGTATCGGCAATTTTTGAAAAAATAATAGTTTTTCTTTTACAAATATACAATTTTACTCGCAAATGTGATGAAAAACATTGTATGTCGCACGGGCGGTACTAGAATTACGAACATCGACTCATTAAAGCCCTCAGTCTTCGACTTCGGGCTTCTAATAGACTCTCGTTCGTAATTCCTTGTTTACCGCCCTTAAGACACAATGTACTATTTTTGCACCTAACCGCGGTTATTATTAGTAAGTGACCGCCCCTCCAAAATTCCAGGCTGCGTCCGCGCCTGCTTTACCCTAGTAATTTTGATGAAGATAAGTATTATTATGTGACGTAGGTAATAATGATGATCTGAATTAATGTACCTATAGACCTGTTGCTAGGCTAGATTTCTGAAAATATTATACATAATTGGTCCATTAAGTAGTTAGTTCTGTTGTAAAAAATATCGAACACGTTTTTTTTCTTTGTCAATTAAACAAAAAATGAGGACATGTAGCCAGTTAGTTTTTTTATGTCAAATAGCTGGCAAACGAGCATGCGGGTCACATGATGGTAAGTGATCACCGCCGCCCATGGACACCTACAGCATTATTATGACAGCGGGTGCGTTGCCGGCCTAAAAGGTCCAGGAAGGGGGGAGGAAATTAGGCCGCCGTGTGACGTGTAAGTTCCGTGTAACGCACTTGTACGTGCAGTGAGGTCCCCACTCCCGAACTTTGACGGCTTCATCTCTTCCATTTTTGATTGACAAAAGAAATAAAAAACTGGCCAAGAGCGTGTCGGACACGCCCAAAATAGGGTTATAGCCATTACGACAAAATCAAGTAAATTTTTCTAAAGATTTCGTATTGTGTGTGTGTTCGTATCTTCCAAGTTTAGGTAGGTATATTTTATACTTAGGCTAAAACTACTAATAATTCTCAAGCAACTATAGCCGGTACAATTTCTTTGTAAATTTGATTTTAGGGGGGGGGGGGGTGACGCTCAATTTTAATGAAAATTTGCAGATTAAAGTTGAATATTTCGCAAAGAGATAACTAAATCGAATAATCGTCTTGGCAACCCCCCAATGGTTTTAAAAGAACTATCCAACGATACCACATAGGGTTAGTCGAGAATAGTTATTTGTGTCACAAGGTAGCAAAATGATGTATTTACGGCGAGGGCGTAAAATGAATCCAGAATGTAGCGAAGGATTCTACAATAGAATCCTGAGCGTAGCGAGGGATTCTAAAGTGAATCCTGAGCGTAATGAGGGATTCTCGTGTAACGCCAAGATGAAAATAATTTTGCTCCCGAGTGGCTCATACAGCTTTTCACACCGAGAAATAAGAAACTTGAAAAAAATATCGAAATATTATTAAAAGAACAACCAGCATAGAAAATGGCGTGGCTTTACAATTATCGACTTCAGAAAATGGCAATTGAAATAAACACTTAGAAAGGCCTTGAACAGAAATGTTGCACTTTGC
>NC_133483.1:20748339-20750450 GCF_025370935.1 Choristoneura fumiferana
TGTATGAGTCACTAAGTTACTCGATTAAATGAATATTATTATTATTATATATGTTTCCTAGCCACGCCACTGAGAGCCTGCCATGCATGTATCTTGGCATGTTGAAGTTTTAAGTTTTAACTTAATAAGGCAGAGGCGATTTTGGCGACCAGCACTGAGTTGGTACTGAAACCTTATTGCTATCGATAATACGTCACGCATTTCCATTGTAATTATTGAAAATACGACTAGCTTTTAAAAATACCTTTACAATATGTACTTTTCGATAGCTGCTTTTGAATTCTGTGGTAGTATGCTCCAATAAATGGGGCTTATGAGGTTAATTGCTTCACAATCATAAGCTCTCACTGTACATAATACATCTAGTATCGAAAACACAAACTGAGACAGATGCACCGAAAAACCAGAAAAAGACCAGCGCTGGAATCGAACCCAGGTCCTCAGCATCCGTTGCTGCGTGCTATAACTACACCACCGTGGACAGGAATCTAGACGCGAATTTTCCTATGCATACAATATCTCAGGTTGCTTATTTCTACTACGCTACTTATGCAGCAGCACTAGCGACATCTATGTTCCGCTCTCATCGAGAGACGTCACACTCTTTCGGAACCAACCGCTCACCCAGGTTTATGGTAGGCTTATGGTTTCACGGGATACCCGTAAAAGTAACAAATTTGAAGTTGAAATAAAAAATACTAAAAGACTCCAAAAAACCAATCATAATACATCTAGTAGCCCCTGGTCATCGGCAGGTCCTTAGAATACTACCTGTAAGATATGTTGGGCGCAGAACTGCCTCCCTGTGACGACTGGCAGATGGCATTCATAGGTCTTGTTCTGGCAGGTACGGGACCGCGATACTATCTCTTTCTGGAGCTGCAAAGGGACAAAAATACCATGCTATCATCTCGGTAACAGAGAGCATAACTAATCCTAAATAATTACTTCAGTTCAGACACTGTAGACGCGGAGCTCCTATTCCGCGTACTTACACCTAACTAACTATATGAATAGGATATCAACTGACCTGATGTTAGGATTTAGCTTCAATAGCATTTTTTAATAGGTATACCAATTAAAATCAAATAGGAAATCGTAATTTCTTATGGTGTTTATGTCAAATGTTTTTATACAATGTATCATTACCTATGCTTAATGTATGTTATATCATAGAATATTATAGCAAATGTTATGATACAGCATTATATTATTCAAACGTTATCTCAAACAATATGTACTATGCTAAAAGTTTATTACGCAAAGCGTTTGTATTATTAATTAAATTAATTAGTTTTTAGAATATATTACAATAAATTAACAAAATGACATGTAATAATGATATTACCAATAAAGGAGTACGAGTATAATTTGAGTATACTGACTAAACGGCACCCGCTATGTCGATATATTTCCTACACTACGGGATTAACGTTATTACCAATAACGAGTTCTTTAATGAGTTTATAGTAATATCTAATTAACCATGAAGTTAGCTAAATCCTGGCGTTATACTCCAAATTTTGCAATATAAACTTCGTTCGCGCCATCTCGCTCCCGCAATAGTATTTAGTAGGAGTGAGAGGGACAGTATAAAGAGAACCTCAGTTAGAGCCCCTTTACTAGGAAGTTTCCCTTGTTCCATATTTAGCTATATGATAGAGATACGTGGAATATTTTTCCTTCTTTGCTACCGTAGGATATGGAAATAAATATGTCCATTATCTCCACCCCACGGTAGGGACATGTGGATTTTTTTTCCAACCATCCATACTAGCTATCGTGTGTAGACTTGTGGATTTCCAACATCCATACTTACTAGCTGACCGTTGTAGGGACGTGGAACTTTTTCCACCATCCATATAGTGCCCGCCTGGTAGGGACTTTTATTTTTCCAACCATCCATACTAATTGCACCTGGTAGGATTTGTGGATTTTTTTCCAACCATCATACTAAGTGCCCGCCTGGTAGGGACTTGTGTACTTTTTGCCAACCATCCATACTAATTGCACGCCTGGTAGGGACTTGTGGATTTTTTCCAACCATCCATACTAGCTGACTGTATGGTAGGAAGTTGTGGATTTTTTTACAAGGAATATTTAGATATGTG
>NC_133483.1:20750550-20789373 GCF_025370935.1 Choristoneura fumiferana
AGTACCGCCTACTTGCTGCATAAGAAAAGCGTTGAGAAGAGACAGGTATCTAGATTTTTCAAAAATCACTTTAACTCCAATTTTCAACCGATTTAAATTTCTCTTCGCTAAACACAATCTGTATAATCTATATTTCATAATAATATTAAGATATGGCAAAATCAGGAGTTGTCAAATACCGTATTATATTTTTTAGTTTTTTGATTATTTTGATTGATTAATTGATTTTAGTTTTACATAAAAAAATATTGAAAAATATATATGAAACTTTTTGGTAGTGGCTGTTGACAACTGATTACCTTGGCTTAGAGAAGATTTTACTTTATGCGCTAGAGCATAAAAAGTAATTTTATGTCGCCTAGATTCAGCATAAATACCAACTTTACGGGCATGAGAAGTGAAACAGGTTTTTTTTTCAAAACGCAGCGCGTCGATCGCCCGTCTGCGCTTACCAACAGAAACGTCCATTGCATTTTGAATAGATGCGATTGAGTCAACGCGCGCCCCGCGGAATGCTGAAGCGTTCCTTATAGACATGCAAAGTTAAAAAACACCCGTCTACAATGTGCTGTTAACCGTTATCTTTAAGGTACATGGAAATCCGCATTTGAGTCAGAAATAAAATATAGTATATGTATATAAATAAATAAATAAATATCACGGGACAATTCACACCAATTGACCTAGTCCCAAAGTAAGCTTAGCAAAGCTTGTGTTATGGGTACTAAGCAACGGATAAATACTTAAATACATATTAAACACCCAAGACCCGAGAACAAACATTCGTATTTTTCCTACAAATATCTGCCCCGACACGGGAATCGAACCCGGGACCTCAAGCTTCGTAGTCAGGTTCTCTAACCACTAGGCCATCTGGTCGTCTATTATTTCTCGTCGTATATGTACTCGTACTGTTAATACGTAACCCTTACGGCATTTTTGGAAAGAAAGTCTTAATACTAATAGGAAACATCTCATTATTTTTCAAAAATTTCTTTAATATAGTTACTTTTATAGCTATATACGGGGATCGAACCGACTAATATAAAAACAAACCACGCCTACGCTTATGGCATAAGTCGATAGATTTATAGCATAAATCGATTTTTATGTGTGTTTCACATATAAATTATTCCTTAAAAAATATCTAACTGATAGTGAAATCCCTTGGTTAGTTCAAAATATCTAGCGTAGAAGGCAGGAAGAGACTTTATTTCATACTAAGTACGCAAAGATATATGTTTAGATATACGGATTGTCACATATACTGAGCGGCAAAAAATCTGGCCCTCAAATGTATGCAGAAATAGGTAATTTTGTATGTAGTGGGACACATTTTGTGCCGCTGTTATATCTTGATAGTTTTATCCCTATTTCCCATCTAACCCTGTCTACCGAATAAGGTTTTATTGACCTACGAAAAAGTACGTACGTACCTATGAAAATAAATTATGTTCTAAATGAACTAAAAGAATTTCTTTGCAACCCGCGACCATTATGATAGCTACGTGTATGCAAGATCTAACGTCTTAGATCTGGTAGAATGGTGTACGGTTGTGTTGCTCTGAAGATGAGCTCTGCATGAGTTTGAAACGCGTTAGTGGAGTGTGATGGTGGTGATAGATGGGTTTGTGTGATTTGTGTGTGTTCTTACAGTGTGGACGTGGAGGAACTGCATGAACACACATTTCTTGCATAAACGTAGTTATAAGGTCGCGGGTGAGTAATGAAATTCTTTTAGTTCATTAATATGGACCTTCGCAAAGTAACGCCTGATTCAATAAATTATGTTCTATATCTAGTACAAACAGCTTCGCAATAAAATATCCCACTAATATTACAAATGCGAAAGTTTATGTTTGTTTGTCACCTTATCACGTCTAAACCGCTGAATAGATTTAGATAGAATTCGGTATACAGATAGTTTGAGTCCTAAGAAAGGTCATAGGATAGTTTTGTCCCGGAAAATTGCAAAGTTCCCGCGGGATAGCGATAAAAGAATTCTACACGGACGGAGTTGCGGAAAAAAGCTAGTGTTTCATATTTTTAAACGTAACTCAATAAAAATAGTGCTGGATATAAAAAGAACAATCGAAGCGCAAACGCAGCATGATTGTGTGCTTGTGACAGCCGTCCGAAGCAAACGCACCCCGTCGAGAGTTTATACAAGCATGGCCATGTTTATTTGTACTTTTTAAAGAACATTTAATCAAGAATATGTTATTCATGTTGTTACTTAGGCAGATGTAAGTCATTACGATTCCAGATTTAAAATTAAGGGATATACTCCTCGTGAGTCCTCGCGTACTTTATAAAGAACAAAAAATAACACAGAACAGTGGCCGAATGTGTACTTAATGAAATACAAATAGTTCATTGAGTAAAGATTTTTGAGAATGTTGAATTAATTAATATAAATGACTGCCGTTTATAGTGGAGAGGCAAGAAAATATTGTCGCTAAATATTCGGCGTTTTTAAAGTTACAGCGTTTTGCATCATATCCGTTTTCGCAAATTTTTTTGACATCTTTTTCTGTCACTGTTGCGGCACGTGCCGTCGTTACGGACAGATGTCTGGGGGTCGGGGTCGCAACCCCATTATATGTATAGAATATATTAACGATCGGGTGGTAATTGAGGGTTCGCACTTCTGGTGGTTCCGGTTTGCTAGATTGTTTATTTATTTTTGTTTCCGTTTTGTCACTGATTTGCGGAATTTGCGGAATTTAAGATCGTTCCTGACAAAGACAGACAAACATAAAAATTAAGATTTTTAATTAAGATTGGTTTTTTGGAGTCTTTTTGTATTTTTTATTTCAACTCCAAATTTTTTACTTTCACGGGGTTTTTGTTACTTTCTTATGCTTAAGTAGCATAGTAGAAATAAGCAACCTGAGATATGTATGCATAGGAAAAATTCGTGTCTAGATTCCTGTCCAGCAGTGGTGTGGGGGTTATAGCACGCAGCACGGATTGCTGAGGACCTGGGTTCGATTCCCAGTGCTGGTCTCTTTTTCTGGTTTTTCCGTGTCTCAGTTTGTATTTTCGATAAGACTTTTTAAGACTTTAGTCTCAACACGAGGTAAATAAAGCGTTTCTACACACACACACACACACACACACATTTCTTGCAACGCATCCCCGCACGTCTCCGTGACCCGTCCGGTGATCTTGCTCGCTAATCCTGCCGTGAAGCAGCAGTGCTTGCACTGTTGTGTTTCAGTGTGGAGAGTAAGACAGCCGGTGTAATTACTGGCAATTGAGGTATCCCATCTTAGGCCTCTAGGTTGGCAACGCATCTACAATCCCCCTGGAGTTGCAGGTAGACAAGTCATGGGCGGTGGTGATCTCTTACCATCAGGAGACCCACTTGCTCGTTTGCCATCCAGTGGAATAAAAAAAAAACGCAGCCTATTATGTTTCTGGCTTACATGTAGCCCTTCCTCCTGGAGCACACACTCTACGAATTAGCTAGACACATAATATGTCCTGCTGAAGCCGTGGTGGCCTAGTGGTTTCACCTATCGCCTCTCAAGCAGAGGATCGTGGGTTCAAACCCCGGCTCGCACCTCTGAGTTTTTCGAAATTCATGTGCGGAACATTTGAAATTTACCACGAGCTTTGCGGTGAAGGAAAACGTGAGGAAACCTGCACAAACCTGCGAAGCAATTCAATGGTGCGTGTGAAGTTCCCAATCCGCACTGGGCCCGCGTGGGAACTAAGGCCCAAGCCCTCTTGTTCTGAGAGGAGGCCTGTGCCCAGCAGTGGGACGTATATAGGCTCGGATGGATGTCCTGCCAAACTCGATTTAAAACATGAATTATCCGGTGTTTATTTCACTATAGTTGTGCTGTTAGTCTCACCTTAGTTTCATGTTCAAAGCATAATTTATGTTTAAAAATGCATTCAACTGCATTCACCCGACAGTGCAGTCACTTATCACTGCCTGACTGGCACAGGTCAGCGTGAATCATTAAACAGTGGAACTGTCAGCGAGCACCCTATGTCTGTGGCTATATTATGCACGTACCGGAAAGTTTTGGCCAATTAAGGCATCCATCGATTGGATACTATTGTGACGGTCATGTTACAGGATTGGAGCGTTTAGATTGCCAATGAGGGATTCTATGAAGGTTGTTTTTGAGTCGCCTAAAAAGCCAAGGACACTAATAGAACAGGATTAGGACTAGAAAAACAGTTCTTGTTTTTTTACTTCAATTTTAAATCAAATCAAACCTTTCTTCTGCATATAAGGCCGCAAAGCGCTGTTTTACACGTCACTTTTTTATACTACCGGCGCTTTCGGAATGACCACCATTGTCAAGACGAATGCGCGGCAAGAAACTTGACAGAAAGTAATTTTTTGAGAACAAAACAAATACGTGTTGGAAAGTTGAGATGGGGCAGCAGGGGCAGCTACTAGATCCCTTGCTGCTACGCGAAAATGCTCTTAGGAGACCTTTACTAACTTTTTGAGTGATGACAAACGATATTCACAGATTTTTGATAAAATGTGCAGTCAGCGAGAAAATCGTCAGATTTGACTTTTTTGCCAATTGATCCCATTTCTATCAAGGATTAAAACAGAGACCAACTAAAGTTAGAGTACTAGAACACCCTCAAATCAAAGAAAACTTTTTCCATACATTGAAAAAACAAACTGAAATATAGATGCACAGAAAAACCAGAAAAATAAGACCAGCACTGGGAATCGAACCCAGGTCCTCGGTATTCCGTACCGCGTGCTATACCGCTACACCACTGATGGTCAACGGTACAGACAAAAAAAATGGAATTGAAATAAAAAATACAAAAAGATTCCAAAAAACCAATCTTTTTTCCATACAGTTCATATGGTACTAAATTTGCAAAGTGAAACTTTCGCATGTTGTTTTTTTGCGAATATGAATCCTTTATGCTTAAAGAAAATTAAACAGTATGTAGACAACTAAAAACTGAACATTTTAAATAAAGTTAGTGTGTTAACCCAGTATTGCAGCCCCATCTCAACAACCCTGTTTATTAGTAACAATTAAAATGACGATAAATTACAATATAAAATTACAGAAAAATATGAGAAGGATCCCTTTTAAGAAACTATAACTATAATAAATTGTATGCAATGCAAGGTACTTTAAAGGAGATGGGGGCGTACTTACAGTCAGGAGAAATCCAAAGAACGACTGGGAACGAAGAACCCAGACAGTGCCGGACTCACCGACTAAAAATTTCGGCAAGGCTAAAGATAGCTTTCCTGTATCTCTTGTCTCTTACACCACACTAGCGGTCAAAGCGAAGGGTCTGAATTTAACGAGCTACACGTGTTAGTAGGTGCCGTAATTAACTACTACGTCACTTGCATGGTGCGGTCTTGTTGTATGGAAATTTGCCGGTTGTCATGAGCACGTGGAGATGTAGCAAAAAATAGCGTGATTAATTAGTAGCAAGGAAAGGAATACTGAAGGAAAGGGGGTTATACATCTTATAACCTAACCATACAAATTTCATTTTGAATACAAGCATTTTTTGCTGACTGTACTTTTTGTTGACTGTACTTGCATTGTCACCCAAACTACATTTGCATACCAAATTTCAAGTCGATGCTATTAACCGTTGAAGAGTTCCGTCCTGCGGAGACGATCCTGGCTGGACTACCAGGATGTCACTACTAGATTATTGTATTGTCACGCGATTTACATAAGTATTCCAAATTTCAAGTCAATCTGACTACTGGAAGTTGGTCAAATTTAACTTGCAAGATTTGACTACAGACAGACAGACAGAGACAGACAGACAACGGGACAGGTGACACATATCTCATCTTGTTTGTTTCTTATTTAGTTGTTTAGTCTAGTGTCGCTGCTTAAGTGACTAAATATGAAACAAACTGTGGTGCATAGGAGAAATTTGTGTCTGTACTCATGTCCAACACTATTCCCCTATTTCCAGACTTAAAATAAACATTTACCGCAAATGCTGCTGTCGTTGCAGTAGTTTACGACATTAGTACCTACCGTTCGTACTGGGATTGCAAGCGCACAAAGGAATATTATTCTCATATTGTGGCCAAGAACACAATATCATGCAAATGGAACGTATGATCCTTTTGAAGAATTGAGTAAGAAACTTCAGAAGGAAAACGTATGATTGAAAAGGCAGATTGGTTTTGTTTTTCCTTCAGCGGGAAATCGTCGTTGTTTGTATTTATTTCTGTCAAAACATTTTGTTCGCAAGCGAACTAGCTTTTGTAGGCGACTTCACGCAGAATTTACTAGAACAAATAAAGGATACAGTTCATTGGGTTATAGTACAATGAAAAATGGGATATTTAGGCGGCAAAATACCCTCCCAGGGGGTAAGGGCAGGGGGCTACGCTTAAAAAATGCAAATTTTACGAACTAGGCAAGTGAGGTGTCATTTTCGTTGTAATTTTTGCGCTGAATCGAATGAGACCATAGCCATAATCATAGGATCAATATTTTACGCAATAACTATGAAGAGTTTTTGTTGAAAACAAAGAAAACTAAATATTTTTCTTCTAACACGAAGAATTTTGGGTTTAAGCAACAATATCTATAGGCTTCTCAGCTCAGGATCACTAAGAGCAATCAGTATTACTATCACATCCACATCGCGAGAAACTATTGTTGATAAGTGGTTTTTAGACTGTTCTATGTTTTCAACAAAAACCTTTCATATCTGGCAAAATATTGGTCCTGTAAGTACTTGCTTATACTTATAAAAGTATGGTCTCAATCGATTCAGTGCAAAAAAATAAATAGAAAATGACACCTCACTCGCCTAGTTTGTAAAATTTGCATTTCTTAAACGTTGGCCCATAGCCCCTGGGAGGGGGTAGGATGCCTAAATTTTGGTAGGATTCGGCAGATCCTCATTGCTAGTGCCATGATAAATTTGTAAACAAAAGTTTTATTGATGTATAAGTTTTGCCGCCAAACTGTCGTATTAAGTCCTACTTTACCTGTGCTATTAGTAAGAAACGCTAACAATGCAACACTGTATTCCTAGAAGCAGTAAATCACTGCGCCAACGATTCTACGTTGCAATTAAATGCACGTCATTGCATGTCAATGTAACTCACAACCTTTTTCCCACAAGCAACAAGCACATAAATTCAAAATTCAAATCATTTATTCAGTAAATAGGCCGCAATAGGCACTTTTACACGTCATTTTTTTAACTACCGTCGCTTTCGGAAAGACCGTCATTGCCAAGAAAGAATGCGCCGCAAGAAACTGCTCAGCACTTTTTACGAAATATTGCTTTTTCCGATGCAGAGACTTTCATTATTGAGGAGTCCTGGTGCTTCACCACCCGTTTTACCATATGCATTATGAGGAGCATAAATTGCTTAGCAACTGTGTCAAAGTAGTTAAAATTCAACCCGTGAAATACTTGTTATTGAGTAGTAACTCCGATGGTCAACTGTGGTCTTCATCATCAGTTCCACGCCTCACAAAATGATAATTTTTAAGAGCAAATGTACGAGGTACTACTAAATACATTTATCCAATTGACTACAGGTGTCCCTACAACATTTGAAGAGTTCCCTCGATTTCCTTAAGATCCAATCATCAGATCCTGATTTGATGCTTATGGGACCTAATTGAAGACATTCCTAAACAAACGCAAAAAAAAAATTTTCAAATCGGTTCATAAATGACGGAGTTTTAGGTAACAAACATAAAAAAAATACAACCGAATTGATAACCTCCTCCTTTTTTGAAGTCAGTTAAAAAGGATAGTTCCCTCTTTTTCCTAAAGATGCCATCGTACAATTTAAAGTTTTGGGGGGTTTCAACAACTCTTTATTATATATTTTACTCTAAGGGGCTGTTTCACCATCCATTGATTAGTGTTAACTGGCGGTTAGGTGTGATGCCGTCTCTATTCGTTTTGTTCGAATGTGTCCGTACTCTATTGTGTACTGTACAACGACTGACAAACGTCACATAAGTAGTGTGTCACAAAGCTCTATGAAGCCGAAATTAGCCGAGTCTCTTTGCAAAGACCGATGTGCAATCATTATGGCCGGGTACACTGTACGTAAATGTTAAGTGTAACAGCAGGCCTTCCATGGCCATCATCATCAGCCAGAACACGTCCACTGCTAAACAAACGCCTCCCCCTTAGAACGCCACAATGAACGACAACTCGCCACTTGTATCCACCGGTTGCCCGCAATTCTCACGATGACAAAACAAAAACAAAGTTATTCGTAATGAGTAATCTCATTTATTCCATAAACCAAATTGTGTGTGTGTTAGTGTTACCACTAACAAAAATATGTTAACAAACTTTTGTACTAGCTAAAACAACACCAGTGAAAACTATCTACGAGTATTTACATAAATTTGCGAAAATCAACAGCCAGGATAATAACTTAACCTCGTAAGGCCCAACGTAAATTTAGGTCATTCGCCAAAGCTAATGCAAACTTGACTAATTGACATTAAGTTTCAAATTAATGGTCGAAATTTGACGTGGTCCTTACGAGGATAAACCCAGTTCCGAGGCCGTAAAGAGAACATGGTTTGAAGTAAGTAGTCAATCGAGCATCACAATATAACTAGCACGATTTTTTTCTTACAGTTTCATTGGACCTTAAAGTCTGAAACACATATAACGCTGCTTACTCACATTCGCATGATACGCGAATCGACAAGACATTGTAGGACATATTTTCTTCTTTAGATAACATTTTGATTGACCGGTTGTTGCAATGGTTAACTTTGCATGCTATGCACGAGTTTCGGGTTCAACCCCCACGTTTGTTTGCGTGCAAACATTTACCCCCTTATTCATAAAACTTAACAAGCCTATGTTAACTAACAAATGCTTTGTCCCTTTCTAACAAATACAAATGTCGAAGTGACAGATAAGGACAAACGAATTTTAGCGGCATTTTAACTAAAATAGGTTTGATTGTCGTTTATGAATAAGGGGGTAACAATGTACGAAAGTTGGCGCGCATATGAGTGCCCCCTGTTGCGTATCTCAGGGCACACTTGCCAAGCTACAGAACGGTTCGACGTGCTACGTGGCACAAAAGTAACCAATCAATGAGGGCTATCGCGTATGAATTCGCCACTAGAGGCGCTAGTGTAGCGTGAGGTCTCCGAAATGTCAAATCTCATAGTTTTTGGGTGAGCTACGCGGGTTTATTTATAATTAGAATAATTTTGTGAATATTTTGCAATATCTGAAATTAATTATGGCAAATATGCGTTCCGGGGCAATGAATGTCTGTGTTCTGAGACAGTTTTGTCTTTCGGAAACCTTTGTCCTCCCTTTTTTCGGAACAAAACGGGGACTATGCAACACTGTGGCATGCTCGATATTTTTATGGTACGGTTTTAAGGTGTATTAAATATGATTTTAATCTAAACTTTGTTTTCACGCCCGTAATAACAGACTTTGAAAGCCATACTTAAAAAAATCCACGCAACAGTGCGCCATCTAGTGAGACAAAAAACGATAGCCCTCATTGAATCCAGTTCCTCCTTATTCATGCGTTCTTTACTTTAAACATCCACCCGAACGTTGACATATGTGGCATGGCAACTGAATACTTGATTTCAGTGAACACTTTTCTTCTCAAACAGAGGTTTATCCGGTGGTAGATTATTTTTGACATTCATAAGTGCTTGTTAGCCTAAATTGAATAAAGATATTTTGACTTTGACTTTGTCTTTGACTTTTGTCGCCATGCTATGTGTAAGTATGATTATACATTCCCATAGAAAATATACTACCTACTCACTCAGATCGAGAGATAGCTATCTCGAAAATAAACCACTACCAAACTCGGATATTACACTCTCGTTTTTTTTAATTTTTTACGGTTCCTCAGCCCCATTTCTGTTTTATTCATTGTGTTATAAATTCGATATAATTATAAAAAAGTTAAATTCCATAGTTTGATAATCATTAACCTATGGTTTTTTACTGTTGCATTTTACCTGGATTTGGTTTATCTTGACCTATGTAAGCGTATATAGCCCAGCAACCTAGAGCCCTCTTTTTGTTGTCATATACTTCAGCTTCTAATTTATACAAGCCATATTGTCTCACTGACCAACCTTGGATTGCTCTGCTTAGCAGCTCAGCATCAATGGTATTAAAAACATACGAACCCTTCTTTATCGAGCAAGTCTTCACGTGAGGTACTCCCCAGACGGCCAATAAGAGCTTGCCAATCGAACTGCGACAATTGAGATGATTCTTCCTGTGCCATTTTAATTTGTCAACTTCCTTCTTTCCCTCTTCTTTGACAATACTCCAGCGGATATTACCTTCGAAATTGCTGTAGGTTATATCCTCTTTAACAGTAAAATTTCCTTGTATAAGTTTTTTGCCAGAGTTCTTATCGTAGAATACTTCTATGTTGATATAAAAAGGGGCATCAGATGCTAAAGGCAGCTTTGGTTCTGCGCAGGTGGTAAAGTTTACCAGACTGGTCTTATATGCACTTGTGGTCTTAAAATTTAATATGCCGATACAAAATAGTATGATTACCGTTTTCATTTTGTTGATGTTGTGGAGACAATGTTGTGTTTGAAATCCAAATAGGATAAAAATAATATCAGAACATAAATATGAACAAATTGAATTATAATTAGCGATCGTTATCAACGTCACGTTGGCAAAAAAATAACATTAGTCACAAATTTTAAATAAGTATTGTACCTAGGTATCTGTTACAGTACAGTAGAGTTCATAAACTTGTCAGCAAAAATTTTATCAAAAATATCTGAACACGCTTAATATAGAGTCGTGTTCAGATATTTTTGATCAAACTTTTGCTCACAAGTCTTTGAACTCGATTGTACTTAGGTACTTATTGAATACTTGTTAATAATCAAAAGGCTACGAAGTGCAAAATTCGAACTTCGTATTTTGCTGTCCCGCTGACGCTTATATTATTTAATACGAGAGTGAGAGTGATGGTACGACATGAACTTCGATTTTCAAATTTCATAATAGCCCCCCAGACCCCTGTTTGACCAACGTGACAGTTTGTCACTGCCATCTGCAGAAATTGTAATAATTAAAATAATTACAAATAAAATACTTAAAAACTACAGTATAAAATTAAGGGGATCCCACGCCCCAATGACCTTCGATCTGAATTCCTTAGTTTTCTAATGATTTTTGTAGCTTATTATATTAACAACAACGGCTTTAAGCAATATAGTAAGTACCATATTTACTTCAAAGTTCATTGTTTTCGAGATATTTGGCATCAAAGTTAAACAATTTTAAGCCAAAAAACTGGTTTTCTGGCCATAACTTTTGTGTTAATTCGTTTCAAATGAAAACCCTCGACCAGTTTTTAGAGACATCAAAGACGAACCCAAATATGTACATTTCGTATATGTTAGATCTTTCACGTCAATAGAGATAGGAAATAAGTGTTTTTTCAGACAATGTTTAAAAAAGTCATAAAAAATTAAGTATTCATTTTTTTCGAAATCCGGTAAATAAAAATGGAGATAAGAGATTGGAGAACCGATAGCCGTTTGAGTTATAATTCTATCTTTAGTGCAAAAGTAGGAGATACGATTCAAAACTTGTCAAAATCGATGAAAACCTCGGGTAGCCCCTTAAAGAAAAAATTGCAAAAAAAAATAATAACAAAAAAAATAATCTTAAAGCGTTGGTATTACATTTTGAAATAAAATTCTTTATTTAGATAAGCCGCTCTATCACAAAGGCTAATACTGGTTAACCTAAAAAAAACTTGCAATGTTTTTTTGCCAACCGCTTTACCATAATAGCAACACTACACGTTATGACTATCACTAAATATAATTTAATGGTTGTATAATTTTGATGTGAATCACTTTATTTACTTTGATTTGGCTTATTTATTTTACAATATAATAAAAACAACCGACCGGCTTATACACTGCGAGTTCCGTACAAAATCGTATGTATCTTTGAACACTTGTACATCCAGTGTTAGCAGAGCCCTGCTACTAAGCAAAATGTACGCAGTGTGAGCATAACAGAAAACAAAAAGCATTAACCTAAGAAATCTTAACTAACTAACAGCAATATACAGTCAAAAATAGTAAAAATATTTAAAAAAAACTAACCTAAAAATCCCCTCCCTGCATCGTGCCCGGTTCAAAAGTCCCCATTATCCCGGCAGCATTGCCCCTCTGTACAGCAATGGACACCAGTTGAACCAGCCACAATCCAGACCGCGGATCGCACCCCCTATACCTGAGGCACTTGTCCCACCGCCGACGATGAGCGAGAAGCGAGTAGAGCGAGTAACTAGAAACGAGTGGGCGAGCAGCGAGAAGCGAGTGTAGTTTTGTCGCTCGGCTGCAAGCGAGTGTTCGCGTGCGACGGGCGATTACTCGCTCCACTCGACTGGCTCGTGTGGGGCGGCCGCCGAGCTGACATCGCTGAGCGAGTATCTATAGCTCAGCGAGTTTTATAGCTCTTGTCGCTGCGACAAAAGATGTAAGAGCGAGTTCTCGCCGACAGTGTGAACAGCCAGCGATCAACTATTAATATATGTGTCTCTTTTACTCACACAGGATCTTATATATTTTGTTCGTTTCTTGAGCGAGAAAATAGTCGATAGCCAATCGTTTCCTCGCTGGCGGTGAGACAAGTGCCTGAGACTGAGACGACAGCAGCGACGTCTTTAGCCCATGTAGCGCCCGTGTGCAATGATTACTTTAGCGCCATCTAGGAAGCGCGCGGTCAAAATGGAATAGGTGCAGTGCCGCGGCCGGCGCCCCTAACACCGCTGCTCCCGTGTGCAACGCACACCCTGCACTATAGGCAGAGACGCCTCGACCCAAGTCCCTAAACAAATCAAGGGCCTCCGAACCCACCGCAACCGGCACAAAATCGTACACCGGCTCCAGGCTTACTTCGCATGTTTCAACCTAGCAGCATTTTGAGCCGCAAAGCCCGCGAAGTTTGTCAAACACAAAAAGTTTTGGACTTATCTTCTTGATTGCGCTATTAGAGCTACCTTCATGCCAAATTTCAAGTTTCTAGTATCCTATAGGTTTTGATTCCCCGAGTAATTTCTATGGCAACATATTTCAAGACACAGGTCATTACCTAGTTTGGGGGTCGGAATGTAAGTTTATCTACTAGCTGTGCAATAAACATTTTTCATTTCATTTCATTTCATGGTATCACCTTATTTAACCCCCTACGCAAAAAGAGGGGTGTTATAAGTTTGACCGCTATGTCTTAGCTCTTAAAACGGGTGAACCGATTTGAATGCAGTTTTTTTTTTATTTAAACGCAGGTACGCAGGTTTATAGCGATGGTTATTAAACATGTTTTATCAAAATCGGTTCAGCCGTTTTTGAGATATTGAACTTCATAGTGACAAAGTTGGGGATTTTCCAACTTTTTGTTGGTTAGGTTATTTGTTAGTTTGTTTCACGCATCGGATTGGGTTTATGGAGCCAAAATAAACCTTTCAATCTCCAAAAAAATTATAAAATCTTGCTCGTAAACAGTGTCGTAACATGCAGGCAACCCCCAAAATAAAACCCTCGACCTTAATGTGCTTGTCATGAAACCCGTGGTCGGTAAATGAGTCATTGCCCGTACTAATTTTGTTGTCATGAAGCCCAAGGTCGGTAAGTGAGTGAGATACTGCATGGCGTGCTGAAGCGCAGCGCGCGCACGTCGCGCACTTGCTGCGGGGGGGGGGGGGCGGAGCTGGCGCTGCCAAGAGCGTAGTCAGCGGTATCGGCAATTTTTGAAAAAATATTAGTTTTTCTTTTACAAATATACAATTTTACTCGCAAATGTGATGAATAACATTGTATGTCGCACGGGCGGTACTAGAATTACGAACATCGACTCATTAAAGCCCTCAGTCTTCGACTTCGGGCTTCTAATAGACTCTCGTTCGTAATTCCTTGTTTACCGCCCTTAAGACACAATGTACTATTTTTGCACCTAACCGCGGTTATTATTAGTAAGTGCCCCTCCAAAATTCCAGGCTGCGTCCGCGCCTGGTTTACCGTAGTAATTTTGATGAAGATAAGTATTATTATGTGACGTAGGTAATAATGATGATCTGAATTAATGTACCTATAGACCTGTTGCTAGGCTAGATTTCCGAAAATATTATACATAATTGGTCCATTAAGTAGTTAGTTGTAAAAAATATCGAACACGTTTTTTTTCTTTGTCAATTAAACAAAAAATTAGGACATGTAGCCAGTTAGTTTTTTTTATGTCAAATAGCTGGCAAACGAGCATGCGGGTCACATGATGGTAAGTGATCACCGCCGCCCATGGACACCTACAGCATTATTAGGATAGCGGGTGCGTTGCCGGCCTAAAAGGAGGAGGAAGGGGGGAGGAAATTAGGCCGCCGTGTGACGTGTGAGTTCCGTGTAACGTCACATCCACGTGCAGTGAGGTCCCCACTCCCAAACTTTGACGGCTTCATCTTTTCCATTTTTGATTGACAAAAGAAATAAAAAACTCGCCAAGAGCGTGTCGGACACGCCCAAAATAGGGTTTCGTAGCCATTACGACAAAATCAAGTAAATTTTTCTAAAGATTTCGTATTGTGTGTGTGTTTCGTATCTTCCAAGTTTAGGTATATTTTATACCTTAGGCTGCTATTTAAGAGTAAAACTACTAATAATTCTCAAGCAACTATAGCCGGTACAATTTTCTTTGTAAATTTGATTTTAGGGGGGGGGGGGTGACATTTGCAGATTAAAGTTGAATATTTCGCAAAGAGATAACTAAATCGAATAATCGTCTTGGCAACCCCCCAATGGTTTTAAAAGAACTATCCAACGACACCACATAGGGTTAGTCGAGAATAGTTATTTGTGTCACAAGGTAGCAAAATGATGTATTTACGGCGAGGGCGTAAATTGAATCTAGAATGTAGCGAAGGATTCTACAATAGAATCCTGAGCGTAGCGAATTCCCTGAGCGTAATGAGGGATTCTCGTGTTAACGCCCAGATGAAAATAATTTTGCTCCAGTGGCTCAGTGGAAACTCGAAATACAACTTTTCACGACTTCAGAAAATGGCAATTGATAAACACTTAGAAACTTGAAAAAAATAATTCTTTGTCGACGTGACTAAATGTATATTTCTGCTTCATGTCAAATTTCAGCTTTTTAGCACAGAATAACTAAAATACCTGCTACCGTAAACGGTCTCTGAGCTTAGCCGCGGACAGACAGGCAGACCTGACGGCGGTCATGGCGAAACTATAAGGGTTCCTAGTTGACTACGGAACCCTAAAAAGACGTGTCCAATATTTTCCAATATTCTGACGGACTAAATACATAAAATAACTTTGGTTACTCAGAAAACTTATATAGGTACATGCTCAAACAAATCGTCAATTATTTCCGATCGGCTGCAACTTCCAAAGACGTCTAGTTTAGAAAACAATACATTCCCTATATTTGAATAACAGAAGTATTGCATTACTGAATAAGCAAAGGGAGGAAAACTGTTTATACGGGCATACGTTAACTCAAAATGCATGGAAAACCTTATGCGGCTCTGTTGAAGGAAAAACCGCTTTAACAAAAGAAAGAGACGGCATTGTAGGAGTGAATGTGGCGTTTATAGTTATTTTATTAGATCTTTCATAGTGGGGTAGGTCTGGGGTAACCATGGCAACGGCACGAAGCCTTCTGATGTAGGATGACAGTAGCATACTATGTTTTATGCTAACTGCTAATATAGGGTAATTCTTTGATATATTCTTGCGGCTTCGCGTGGATTTAATGTGAATTTTATCAAAGAGATGGGTTTGCGAGATCTCGATACTTCTCGTGATGCATTTGTGCATGAATGTATTAAATGTTAGCTGTTGCCAGTGAAGTGATGATATCCGCAGTAGAACTAAGGTTATATACCGACATAGAACGAAGAATTGCGAAACTGAAGAGGGCACATTGCTCGCAGGACTGATGGCCGATGGGGTCAGATCAGAAGTTTCTTGAATGGCGTCCGCGGACCGGACGAGCTGTCGGTAGGCCTCCAACAAGATGGAGCGACGACCTGGTTAAGATCGCGGGATCGCGGTGGATGCGGAAAGCATAGGACCGGTCTGAGTGGAGAGCCGGGAGCCCTATGTCCAGCACTGGACGTCTTTCGGCTGACATGATGATGCCTGTGACTCCGTCCGTGTAAAATTCGTTTATCACTGTCCCGCGGGAACTATGCGATTTTTCGGGATTAAAACTATCCTAGGTCCTTTCCCGGGTGTTAAACTATCTGTGTACTGAAATTCATGTTAATCGGTTCAGCAGTTTAGACGTGAAGAGGTAACTAACAAACAACCAAACAGACTCGCAAACTTTCGCATTTATAATATTAATCGGAGTAAATGAGGGTTTCCCGACAGGTGAAATATCGCTAGATGGCGTTAGGCTCGTGAGGTACGTTTGACGTTTCAGTCTTGCTTGCGATTGGCTCATTTGGTTCTTTAACCCGTAAACCCGGCGATGGCGTAAAGGACAAATACCTAAAATGATTTATAATATACTTAGTACAGTTTTGTTCAGAAACAGAAATTCCGGGATTTTACAAAATCCCCCTGGGAATTCCCAAAATGTATATCGTGGTCTTCATTGACGTTGTGTTAAGAACAACTGTCCAAAATTTCAATACTAAACCCAGCGTTTAAAATTTCAAGATTTTATCCCTATCCCGTGGGAATATCGGAATAAAAGTAACCTATTTGTTATTCCTGACGTCCAGCTACCTACATACCAAATTTCATCCAAATCCGTTCAACCGTTTTAGCGTGAAGGAGTGACAAACATACACAAACTTCCGCATTTATAATATTAGTAGGAAGTAGAACTTTTCCAACCTTCGTTTCCACCACTAAGGGCCTACGCTAGTTGGTGCTACGTAGTACTATTATTAACTAGTGTTTACCCACGGCTTCGCACACGTAAATCATTGGATCCAGCAGCTGAATTGATATTTCGGGATTTTTAAAAATCCCGAAAATTAAATCGTGGTTTTCATTGACGTTACATTAAAAACAATCATGTCAAATTTCATGACTAAGCCCAGCGGTTGTTGTTTAGAGAATTTTATCCCTATCCCGTAGGAATATCGGAATAAAAAGTAGCCTATGTTTTATTCCACATTTCCAGCCATCTACATACCAAATTTCATCAAAATCCGTCCAGCCATTTCAGCGTGAAGGAGTAACAAATATACCCACTCACTCAAACTCTCGCATTTATAAATACGTAGTAGGATTGTGAGGGCGGGGCGCGGAGTTAGCGCTGCTCATAGTATTTTTCAACAGGCGTCCCCCCCCCCCTCCGTGCAAACCGCATCAACTTGCATAGACCCCATATACCCTAAGAGTTAGGAACACTAGTTTCATATTATGATTGGTTTTTTGGAGTCTTTTTGTGTTTTTTATTTCAACTCCAAATTTGTTACTTTTACGGGTATCCCGTGAAACCATATCGAAAATACAAACTCGAGACATGGATGCACAGAAAAACCAGAAAAAGAGACCAGCGCTGGGAATCGAACCCAGGTCCTCAGCAATCCGTGCTGCGTGCTATAACCCCTACACCACCGCTAGACAGGAGTCTAGACACGAATTTTAAATAAGTAGTAGTTTTTTTGAATAAGTAGCGTAGTAGAAATAAGCAACCTGAGATATGTATGCATAGGAAAAATTCGTGTCTAGATTCCTGTCCAGCGGTGGTGTAGGGGTTATAGCACGCAGCACGGATTGCTGAGGACCTGGGTTCGATTCCCAGCGCTGGTCTCTTTTTCTGGTTTTTCTGTGCATCCATGTCTCAGTTTGTATTTTCGACTAGTTTCATAGAAAAATTAACTTCATTTGACCTTTTGAACGTTTCCCTGAATTTAACGGAAATCAAAAATAATACGTTGTTTGGTATGCGGGGTATTAATGAAAACAGAACAAGCTTTAGTATTATTATTTTATTGAAATATAGTTTGACATTAAAAAAAAATGATATTCTCTCTATTATAAATGGTAAGCTTAAAATTTGACCAAGGTAAGTTATATTATAATAAAAATAATACAATTCTTCTCAAATTAATTTCATTGACATTTTAATTATTATTATAATATATGCACTGACTATTTTTTCACAGGACTTCATTTCAATGTCATAAGTAATCATACAGAATCGATTTACTCGCAGACACACACGAGTTTTACAGAGTTCGTAAGTATCGTAGAGATGTTACTAATCTGAAGAAAAAAATATACTTAAGTAGTTTAACCAAGGTGAAAGAAATTAATGTTGGTACAACATTAAAATAAAAACAATTAGGTATATTTATTGGGACAATCCCACCTCTCATACCCACCATTTTTAATGGTAACCACAAAATGCAACTAAGCAATGAAGCTTAGGCAGTCCCTTAATATTTTACAATTTGTTTTAATCTCAAAAAAACAAAAAATACTTTTACATCACCTATTAAAACTGTTTTATATTATTGGGACAATCCCACCTCTCATGCCCACCATTTTTAATGGTAACCCAAAATGCAACTAAGCACTGAAGCTTAGGCCGTCCCTTTTTTTAAATATTAATTTGTACAAAGTAAAATTTATTTATATTTAAATGTGAAAAAAACCTTGACGTCAATTTAATATGATTTATGAAACTGTTATTGGGACAATCCCACCTCTCATGCCCACCATTATAAATGGTAACCCCGAAATGCAACTAAGCAATGAAGCTTAGGCGGTCCCTTTAAATTCACAATTTTTATTGCAAGAAAAAGAACACAAACATTCAAGAATCAAAGTTCATTAACTTACAGAAAACATTTCAATTCATATTTTTTAATCAGGGACGTTCCCACCTCTCATTCCCACCATTTTAAATGGTAACCCCAAAATGCAACTAAGCAATGAAGCTTAGGCGGTCCCTTTAAATCACCATTTATATTGCAAAAAAAAGAACACAAAACATTCAAGAATCAAAGTTAATATTACAGAAAAAAATATAATTCATACTATTTAATCAGGGACGTTCCCACCTCTCATGCCCACCATTTTAAATGGTAACCCCAAAATGCAACTAAGCAATGAAGCTTAGGCTGTCCCGTTATTTACAATCTTTATTGCAATCCAAAATATAACTATCATCCAAACATTTTGATAATCTATCAATAATAATATTGATAAAATAAATAAAGAAAAAATCTGTCCAAAAATCACTACTGTCTTTAAGATTCGTCTCACACGCTGGCACTCAAAACTTGCAGATTCTCGTTCTCACTGGATAAAGTTCAATTTCAGTCTTAAATCACCTTCATACAATCTCTAATACATCTCCATCCAACAGTCATGTTCGAACTTCCATTTTTCATCTCGTAGAGACTGATCAACATCTTTAGTTATGCGGACTCGTACTTGATTTGAACATCTTCCCCAAGCAGCACGCAAGCATTGCCGACATCAAATATACAGCACTACTAGAACTTAGAGTTCTACTGGTGATCCATAAAGGTGTCAAGAAAAGATTATTTACTTATAAAAGTGATTAAACCGTTATTATACAGCTAAAGCTGTACTAAGTTTTTATAAAATACTCCGTGTAACTTAAAGCTTTAAAACAGAATATTTGAACTCCACTTTAAAACCCTATGCATTTTTTGACACTTCAATCTAATGTTATCCTTCAGGCTGCATAGAGGCTGTATTTTGCATGTGATCACTTACTTACTACAGCTATAAGTTATAAAATGGTATCACTTTATACTTGTTTCTGTATAATGGTATATTAAAACTACTTTCTAAAGCTTATTATTAATGCGTAACTGTACACTCTTGTCAGTGTAATAGTTTCATAACTTCTGTCAAATATGATTTTATAGAACTATAATAATAAATGAATTCTGTAATACAGCTTTAATCTGTATTACTGTAAGGCTGTATAATTTATTTGCTGAAAACTGATGTACAGCCTATATAATAAAAATATTATATTATAACGGCTATTAAAGGGTAAAAGATGTGTAATGGAATCCAGAAAGTGCGTAGTAAAACCACGGAATCTATAATACTCTCCAGATATCTTTTACGCTGTATAAAATCTGTCGCCATTTTCGAACAAATAAGAATAAAAGAAAATATGACTTCTTACATTATTTTGAGTATTGCTGAAGTTATAGTTATGATTTTCAGATAAATAAATCATAAGTGATACCTGTTGTACAGTATTATTTAACAATCTTATGATTCTAACCTCAAAACCATAAACTTACTTACTTGTTTTGGTAATATTCCTCGTGAATTCTTCACTATTTCGCGGGCGCGTGAATATTTTTCCACAAAACTATGCACTATTTCCCAGTAAAAATAAATCGGCACGTTGAATCTACAATTATCACTACCTAAAGTCCAACATTTATTCTTGACTTATAACTTCACAGTAAATGGCGGCCCACCATATCATAACTAAAAAGAATAAGCGGTTTTTTCATAAATTTCACATTGTAATTCTCATAAAAAACCAATGGAGAACTATTATCTTTTTAAGAAACTTATAAGAGAATAACTATATGCCTATGGTTTTCTTCAACATCATACTACAGCTCTTCTACAGCTATAGTACAGCCTATTTTTTAGCTATACAGCAACTATACAGCTATAATAACGCATAAGGCTGTATAACAAGGGGCCCAATTTTTACTTATAGAGGTTGTATAAGCGCTTATACAGCCCTTGTACAGCCTCACTATATAGCCTGTGGAATACAATAAAACTAAAATACAGCTTCTATACAGCCTGTCGTGCTGCTTGGGTCATCACTAGGTACTGCAGGATACGGTTAAATTGCCCAGACGTCTTTTAATTGATCGTTTGTCTTCATTTGGATCTTGTTTGTCAAATTCCTTGGCATTTCTCACAACGTCTCGTGAAGTCTGAATCTTCGTACTTGTGAATCTTCCTTGCGACCAGTCTTCTACTGTAACCTTGCTTCTTCTGTTGTTGATTCTTTGCAGGAGAAGACTTGATTTCATCTTGCTTATCTACATCTTATGATTTCATCTTGCTGCATCTGTAAATTGAAATAAAATTAATAAATTATAATGTTCGCTGCAGCAGTTACGTTTCTGTATAATACTTTATTAGTCTCTTTACTAGGTTTAAATATATTATTTAATACTTCATAGTTGGGCTGTAGGCCTAGCGCCAAGTCGGCACTTGCTACCTCAACTATTGTTGAACTTCTGTAGCTATATCTGTCATAAGACCTTTTAGGTCATTATTGAAAAAACAGTAGGTGCCTGTGATTTTGATAAAAATTATGATAAACTATTAAATATCAAACGTCCACCTTTTAATGTTTGATTCGTGACAGATTGGCCTAATTTCATTGAATATAAAAATCTTTTACCTAACCCAACTAAACTTTAGAAAACGACGATTATAAAAGAATACGAAACTACTTCTAGTAAGGAAACGGAAATTAATTACATAAAACAAATACTTCGAAATGAAAGTGTCGTATCGAACGAAACATTCGTTTTATGCAACAAATCCCATTTTTATTTACAAAGAAAAAATTCGCGAGCACAATTCCACAAAAACAGTAACAGACAAGTGACATTAACTTGATACTATAGTAACGGTTTGCCGTAAATCGTAACTAAGTACAAATTCGCAAATTCGCATTTAATCGCAATAATACCCTTACTCCGAACCCACTAGATGAAGCTACGTCGAGATGAACTAAATTCGATGTTGAAGACGTTGTTTTTACGAACAGTTGAAATCGAAGACCAGTCGATGCAGAAGGCGAACCGTTTGATGAGGAAGCGTTGAAAATATATGAACGGTAGACGAAGGTGGACTGTTGATACCTGAATCTAAAATGTAAGTAATTAAAATAACATTACGGTAGATATCCTTGTCTTCGTTACTGCTTTCAGTCTGTCAGTCCATAGTCAGTCTCTGAAAAATAAATTTCTTATTTAGTAACTGCTGAAAGTCGAATCTTCAGCACTCTAACAATGTCCTTGTTTTCCTAAAAAAAATAAGTTAAATACTGAAGGTACTGAAAAATTATTACTCCTGATATAAGATTTGTCTAAGTAGCTAAATCAATAAACGTTTTCGCTGAGATTTTAAGGAAAGCAATGACGATCGATTATTGCCGAAGGATCAAAATATATGATTCAAAAGTAACAACATACTTTTTGGTCGATTTTTAATTTCGACTGTGTCCATTTTTCTTGGTGCTGATTGCTTTGTCATCGGCAAACCGAATCAGCAGATTTTATGTATTCGGTTATATCAGTAGTTTATGAGGTTTTGCTGACCCTTAAATTTGCAGCCATCTGAAATAAGTATGCCAAATGTAGTTTTTGATACGGCTCCTGCTGAAAAGAAAAAAGAAACTGCGAGACTATCCTACCGTTTTAATTCTAAGTAACAGGTTCAAGATCTGAGTGACTAAATTTTATTTTTCTTATTATATTTAAAACTAAGCAACGGTTGACCTCTACCTATCTAACTTAAGTAAGTACAGATGAGGCAAAAGATGTAGTAGCTCACTAGTTCAGTTACGGACGAAAGCTAATTCTAAAATTAAAAATTTTTTTTGAAGAAAGTCGCCACCCAAACGGGTCAAAGTGGCAAAATTGCTTTAACAGTGTCGGATGATGTTGCTGCAGAGGATGCTGATGATGATGGTGATATGTCAGATAGTGACCACAAAAGTCCTCATTGCCAAAATTCAGCAGCTTAGAAGAAAGTCAATTAACAATAACACTTACAATGGCCTCGACGAACCGCGCATTTGTCTTCTTTAGTCTCCGTCACTTCTAGGATGGAAATCTTCTTTCTTGCACTCCAACGACGTTCGCGAGCACACAACAATACATTCGCCCAGCAGAAAAATACATTCGCCCAGCAGATAAATACATTCGCCCAGCAGATAAATACATTCGCCCAGCAGATAAATACATTCGCGTTGCAGAAGAAATACATTCGCGCAGCAGGTCATGACAATGGACATTATTTGACGAGCAAAAATAGTTTCAATTTAAACTTTTTTTGGAGTTTTATGTGGTAAGATCTTGATTATTTACAAAAGTTATGTTTTTTTAGAAAGCTGATGACATTTTGTTTCCGATTGAAATTAATTTAGAAGTCTAATGTTCCAAATTGTTCCTCGGAAATGTGTCTTGGGATATATCATCGCCTAAATTCTGTGATGTGTTTTTTTTTTAATTGATAGCACAATTTTTTGATCAAATAAGTATTTTTAGCCTCTAAGTCATCACTGTCACCATGTTTAGTGTATTCCACACATTGGTTTTTAGTTTCATGACTATAATTATAACTGGCTATTGCCTAACTAAAACAAAAAGGTCAAAATATTACAAATCTGTCTTTTGATCTAGCTTCAGGTATTTTTTGAAAACCTTGTGCCTTAAGAGATCTGTAAAGACTTGAATTTGCAGTCATTTACCCAGTTTGAACTAAAATTTTATGGATAAGTGTCACATTATAATAAAATTACTGTCACATTTTAATTAACAGTCAAATTCAAAGAAACCAATGTTCTTCTGTACAAAAAATGCAATGGAACATTTTTAGGTTTAAGACGTCAATAAGACAGCATTGTTATTTTTAAAGACCTCAAAACCCCAAACGAAGTTTTTTCAAAATGGCAAGAAGAAAAAGTAAAAAACAATGTCCTAAGTCATGATGGACATAGAAATACAACTGCATGGCGGCAGAATACACGGTAATACATTCGCATTGCTGCAGAACCTAAAGGCGCAAAGGGACAACAAAAACAACGCAAGAGAGAAAAAACAATACGCAAATGATACACGAGATACACAAAAAAAATACACAATACGCAATAACATACGAAATAGGTACATGAAAATACACAAATCAGTCATGATCATGATATAGACGATAATACGCAAATAACACATGGACATAGAAATCACACAAAAAACCTTCGCTGAGCAAATTCGCTGAGACATCGCAGCACAATTCGCGCTGCCCCTCGGTGTCTTGAACTTACGATCATAGAAATGGAGCGATGTTCATCTGGTCACGGGAGTCTTCGTCTTTACCCTCAGGATTGCGACTGCCCAGGTTTTCAATCTTCGGTGCAGTTGGCTGGTCTGGTCTGGCGTGGTGGCTGCCATCATGATGCTGGATGCTGTAGTCAGGAATCTTCTTCCAGCGGTGACAATCGACGTCTGCTTCTGTTTGAGAAATATACTCCATTCATTTTGATGTAGTTTTGCCTCGGGATACAGAGCAAGCTTAACCAATTAATTGATTTCTAGTTAAATACATTAAGACATCCTACTAATACATATTATAATTGTAAAAGTTTGGGAGTATGCGTTTCAAATGAGATTCGGTTGCATAGCTTTTGAAAACTTCGGCGCCGCATATGATCGGTTGCAAATATATGTATACAACGACCTTATGGTTCTTCTTCTTCTTTTTCTCTTTTAAGATATGGCTTTTCTGTCCTAATTAAAAGGAAAATTTCGCCAGTGTCAAGGTAAACTCTCTTTGAGAGGGACGTTGTACGGTGATTGTAGTTTTGCAACTTGATAGTAAAATTCCAGAAACCACGTGGAGACAACTTGCGCATTAAAAAATGCCAGGCACGAGAGCAATATAGAATTTTGTGATTACTGTTCACTGTTAAGGTTAATCGCCGCATAAAACACTATCAAAATTATACTTCAACTAGCCAAAGAAACAGAAATAGCAAAATTAGATATTGTCTACATCCGCCATGTTCGAATGCTACAAAGCCTACAAATCGAATCGACCTTATGGTTAATGTCGTAAAGGTGTATAGATGTCATTGACGTCAAACTCGGATTTTTAATCCCACGGAAAAAATGTAAACAAAGGTGTTGCCGTTATCAAAAAACATTAAATTTGCAGAATTCAAGATATTTTATTCTTTTCACATTTGCCAGAAATCGAATTCCCATTAAAAAACTGTATTTCTTAATCAAGATAAAATATTTTAATTTACTGATGAAAATCTTTACTTTGGCATTTACTACGCTTTGATATATTAATTTACAAAGAGACTGTTTTCGTATGCATAATTTATTTATTGTCCTGGTATTACACCCGGGTTTTTAAGCTGTGGGCTGCTTGACGCCAGACGTCACTCAATGCACTAACATTCGAGACTGAATTCGTGATCGTTTTCCAGTGACTCTTGTTCTGTTATTTTTCTGTCAACATTTTTGTTATATTTTGATTCTAGTTAAGTTGTTCATTGTTACGTTTTCCGTTGTTTTTCGTTAATTTTTGTATGAAAGGATGGACTCCGGTCCGAGTACTTCTCGGTCAAAAGACGACTTGTAAGTTGTCTCCCGTAAAAACGGCTTTTATCGAAAATGGAAAAAAACATGGCAATATAACATAACTTTATATAATATTTCTAGCGGGCCCATACCTTGAAATCCCCTGAAATGTCACTTTGACAATGACGAAACTGTTTTTTTTTTTCCGTAGGATTAAAAATCCGGGTTTAGTAACGTACATATTATTATATTTATGACCTGGCTGTACGTGGTATGCATAGGCCCTTAAATATTTTTATTTTAACGTGTGGTGCCATCTTTTGGCGAATAGCCGAACTATCTTGATGTTTTTGATAGACGCCAAACTAATTAAAACAAACTGCTGGACCTCCCGAAAATAAACGCGTAAATCAATAAGCTAATAAGATATTAATGATGTTGGAAGTACTTAACGAGTTTACAGTAATTTTATTTAGCTATTAAGGATCTTTATATCCTGTTTTGGGATGCTATTAATAAGTAGATAATTGAGGTAACAATTAGTAAGGATATTTAGTACGGCGCTAGTTTTTGTAATTATGTAGTTGTAATTGTTAAATGACCGATGACTCTTGATGAAACCCTAACCCTTAGTAATAATACACTGACGAGCAAAGAAAGGGTCGGTTACTAAAATCTATACCTAGGTCCTAAACTATTAAAGATATTTTCTTGAATTTAACTATGCATAAGTTAATAAAACTCTTTACTAAACTCATTTTACTCGAAGAAGCTATCACAGCGGATTTTGTAGTTATTGCCGTTTTGTAACAGACTCTTTTGCTCGTCAGTGTATTATAAATGCGAAAGTTGTCCATCCGTACGTTGCCTCTTCTACTAGGAATGACATGGGATAGTTTTCATCCCGGAAAATAGTACTCGCGGGATAGCGATAAACGAATTTTTCGCATGAAAAAGTCGGGGGGTTATAGCTTGTCTAGTTTTATATACCTATCTGGCCGGTCGGCAAAACAACCCTGCGTAGCAACCTGGAAGGTTAATGTATAATTTAACAATTCGTGCCTGGATAGGCACGTTAGTGGGATCACTAATATTAAAAATGCGAAAGTTTGTAAGCCTGTTTGTTTGTCACGCGTAAACAGCTGGACTTTTTGATGAAATTTTGCACATAGAAAGACTACTTATGACCTAGGCTACGGCATAGGATACTTTTTATACCCTTCAAGTGTTCCTGCAGGATAAAATTGAGGAAAACATAAATCCTCGTAATATTTTTTCCGCGCGGGCGAAGCTGCGGGTAAAAGCTAGTACAATATAAATTACATGGGGTCCGAATTATCAGGTCATTATTGTCATACCTACATTCTAGATAGTAAAGCCAAACAAAGCATACGAATGTCTGAGATAGGTAGTGCAACCAGAGTTGAGGTCAGGTACACAAGAACATGACTGAAAAACGTACATTACAAAAAATTGCAAGGGCATAATGTACAACGGTTGAGTTAAGTAAGACGACATTAAGCTGTTTCTAATGCGGGCGAAGCCGAAGGTTAAGGCTAGTAGGTAGTTAACATATTTATAATTTAACACCTGGGCTACTTCTTATCCCGAAAAAAAGTACGAGTCATGTGAGATGTCTTTTTTTAAGTAAGAAGTAATTTTTTTGAAGCAGGTAGGTAATAATTAGGTATGACTTTTACCAAGACTCGATAGATGGCATTTTAAAGCGCACTATTGTTAGTTTTTTTTTTATCAGAATATCTTTCGTCATCATTAAGTTTAAGGGGCTTCTAGACGGGCCATATTTTCACTGCAATATGTGGCCGGCAACTGTTGGTGTCCCTGTCTAACATGTGAGTAAGAGAGGGACAACGATAGTTGCCGGCCACAAATTGCAGTGAAAATATGGCCCGTCTACGAGCCGCTTTAAACAGAGTTCGGTAACGTATCGAGTCACTACACTAACGTTAGATTGGAGTCTTGTCTAAAAATATTACCAAGAGAAAAATGTCTGTAAGTAATCTCAGTTTAATGCGATCAAAGCAACAGGATAAAATAAAAAAGCTAATCTGAAATTAAAAGTGCCACAAATTGTTGGCAAAACACTTTTTAAAATACTAATAACAGCTCGACTACGCCGTTACAAAGTGCATTCTATGTAACCGCATGCCAGTATTATTACATTAACTTTGCACAATATTATTGTGCACCCTATTCCAGAGCAATACGAGCTATATTGGCGCGGAGGTCTTGGAAACAATTTGTGAAACGCGGCTAGCGACGCCTCTACCGACCGAAGTTTGACTGTACACAATACAAGATGGCGTTAGTAACAATACTTACTGATGTATTTTTGGAAGCAATTATTTAGTTTATTAACGTTGATTGCTCAATGGAATTTTCCAAGTAATTGTGTAATAGTAAAGTTATTTGTAATTTTTAGGTCACATGTAGTTATTAGCTTGAACAAATTGAAAACGAAACTAAGCTGGCGCTTAAACTTCTACTACCTAATAATAAAATCTAACTTCGGCCAAACAAAGAACGAAATGAGCGTTAAAATTGTGTATTTAGAACTTAAAATCACCTACCTTCACATCCGCAATCAATGACGAAAGGATATTTTTAACCTCAATTACTCGTAACACAGACATTATTTACACTGTAAAACACAATGCACAATTAAATCCTCAAAATATAACGAACAACAAATTAATTAGAACACGAATTTCACTGTCATTACTTGAAAACAGCCAAGATTTCGGTAAAAATACTGCATCAAATACACTCCCTGCGATGGTTTTACAAAGAATGCTTCGAGCCAGGAGGATGACGTTATCCTACTACGCTTCAGTGCGTAGGTCGACAGCGTGCATCTCGCTCTAACCAACGCGGAGTGACTGCAACGTCGCTAATAACATCAACATTCTTGTTCAGAATCTAATACCGGCCGGCGAGCGGCGACAGAGATGCCACTATTATGAGCGAGATAGCTTTACTTACGCGCACTTTTGTTCTATCTAAGTAAATTTAAACTCCAATTCAATAGAATCTGACAATCCTGTAGACACTTCCAGCCTACTAATATAAACACCGGGCTGCCTAGGCTTTGTGATGTGACTATTATTCTTTTTTGATTCCTTTTAGATGATAATTGCAACAACAGGGACATATATAATCAAGTGTGCCCACGATAGGGTGTCTTAAATATGTAGAAAATTGACAGATTCTATTGAATTGTACTTTACAACTAAATGGATTAAATGAGCGTGGTTATGTGTGTTATGTATACATTATTTCCAATGATAATTATGGTTTGTGAGATTGCTGATAAACTCCCGCTATTTTTAATACGGTTTATGTGTTTTTATTATTCTAGCGATGTTGGCGGGAGCACGCGGGAGGTTAACGACCGACCTTCGCGCTGTCAGATAGAGACAAGGTCAATGCGAGGGTGTAAAATTCTCTTACACTCATCATCATTAAAGAACGTAGAATGAAACAACTAATATAATATTAATATTACTCTTTGACCCGGTGTTGCAACTTGATGCGACGAGGCGTAAAGAAAATCCACAAGCGACCAGGTATTTGACTTTAAAAGAAACAACCTTTTTTCTTTTAACCCGGGAAACCTAATAAATTTTCAATGAACTTGTAAGACTTGATTTTTAGTAGTTTTGAAACATCAATAGTACCTAGGTTAATTTATTTACGTCACAGTTCAGTATTTGGTACCTACTACCGTACCACACAAAATCTACAGAAAATTCTTATTGCTATTGTAAGATGACCTGTTTATTATAAGTAATGATGTCACTTACCTACTTGACATATAAGCATCCTCGGGGGACTCAGTTTCTTCGATGTTTCACTGATTATTGTCGAAAGAGTTTATCGTACCCGTGTGGTGTCGGGTTAGAATTACACCTCTCCATTTCTTCCGTGGACGTCGTAAGAGGCGACTGAGGATATAGGTTTAGGTATACCGTAGGCGACATGCTAGCAAACTGTCACTATTGTACCGTTTTTGTCAAACTTAAAACCTAAAATTGCTAAAAGTGGCCCCGAAGCGGTAACGTTTCGTGTGCTCTGCCTACCCCATTTGGGAATACAGGCGTGATGTTTGTGTGTGTGTGAACTGAACTGCGGAAGGGCAGTGGTATGTATCGAATGAGCTTGCACCCGTATCCAGGTAGAAGTTTCTAGAGGAGAGGTGGTGGGGATGTTTTTTTTTAATACATAGGCAAGGGTGTTTTGGAAAAACTGCCAGGTTGTTCATTTGTTTCATTTATGTTTGTTCTATTGTTTTTAATCTACTTTTAAAAGGAGGTGTTTCTTTTTTCGTCTGTGTGCTCAATAACTTTTGATTGACACTTACACTATTTAATACGAGAGCGAGAGGGACCGCACGACACGAACTTCGAGTCGTAGTGTAGCCCTGCTGTTATAGGTAAAAACTTAAGAAGATGACCTGTTAGTTGTATGTAGTAGGTACTTACATATTATTATATATAGTAGTGTCCGTATGGAATCGACGTTCCATATTCGAAAAATGACTGAAGTCCCATATCAATTCTGTGCACTACTACGTACAACAGAGGCGTATTGCGGTTCTGCAGGGCTACTACGAAACTCGAAAATCGAAGTTCGTATCGTACCGTCCCTCTCGCTCTCGTATTAAATAGTATAAGTGTCAGAGGGACCGCACGACACGAACTTCGAGTTTCGGGTTTCGTAGTAGCCCTGCTGATCTGACGCTCGCGGTGGCAATCAAATGACAGTTTTTGTACCTAAAGTACCTACGCGAAATCTGATGGTAGGTAATTTTGCTACCTCAGTGGCAATGGCAGGCAACAATGAGCAGCAGCGATGGCTAAAGGGCTCAGATCTCATGGCGAGAAAAATAAAAAAGCGATGGTGACATATCATAACTATTTGAACTTCGTAAAGAGTCATCATCATCATCTCAGACTATATTAGGTATGTCCCACTACTGGGATCAGGCCTCTTCTCAGAATGAAAGGGCCTATGCCGTAATTCCCACGCGGGCCCAGTGCAGATTGGGAACTTCACACACGCCACTAAATGTCTTCGCCGGTGTATACAGGTTTCCTCACGATGTTTTCGTTCACCGCGAAGCTCGTGGTAAATTTCATATGTAAGTTATTTCGCATTGAATTTCTAAAAATGTATAAGTGCGAGCCCCGGTTTTGAACCCACGACCCGCCGCCTAAGAGGCCAAAGCTTACCTCTAGGCCACCACGGCTTCGTAAAGAATGAATATTATCCCTCTGCTACACATGAAAAAAAACATATTTCATTGTAAAAACCATTACGAAATCGAAACCGAAAAACGCCGTAACGCCATTGGTCAACCCCGTCGGAAGGGATAGCTTGGCTTCTTTTGCCAATGCATTAACAACATGAGCAAACTAGTTACAACCCGAATGGCATATGAATAGAGTTTAAACTTCAAAATCATAGGACAACATGGTTTCATCTTACTGTTAACGGTTTTTTTAAAGAGTTGTTTTTGCCACGTTGTATTTAATGTTGGCATGGTGTCCCCTAGAGTATCTCCACCCAGGTACAACCTGTAGGTAGAGGATCTTTCTAACCTGATGATGTGGGTTTGATGATAAGATTTTTGGGTTGTTTACATTTCGGTTTAGGTAATTGCCAATTAAATAGTCTTATTGTCCTTTACATAGCCCATAATGATGGTAATGAGCTTAGACATGATGGTTCTTTCATTTTGATTCACGACATGTGTTACTTTGCAGAGGTCCGGTCCATGTCAATGATCTACAATTTAATCAAATAATTTTTAATAAATTATTATTATATATCTAATTGAATAAATTTTATCTTTATCTTATCTTACGATATTTTCCTTCACCGTAAAGATCGTGGTAAATTTTAAATGTAATTCGAAACATAAATTTGAATCCACGATCCTCTGCTAGAGGCCATAGGTCAAAGCAATAGGCCACCACGGCTATTTAAATCAGCCCCTCGAAAATCAACACACATTAATGTCGCGCTTCTGGGGCGTTTCCATCTCTCTCATAAAATATAAAAACAATTTAACATAAGTATTTGTTTACACCTGGTATAAGCTCTAAATCTAAATATATACCTATTCGAACTACAGCAATTTTATACAAAGTAGAAATAGTAACACGTCTTGTGACTCTTCTGTGCCCTTAGTGTAAGATTTCGGTTACAAAATACGTCTCCATCGCGATCGCGCTAAAATCTCAATTTGTATGGAAACACGAACATCGCAGACGTTCCGCTTGAGGCGCTATTCGTGTTTCCGTGCAAATTGAGATTTTAACGCGAACGCGATCGAGACGTATTTTGTAACCGAAAACTTACACTAAGGGTACTAGTGTTGCAGGTGTCCATGGGCGACGGTAATCGCTTACCATCAGGCGATCCATTTCCTCATCGCTTAGTCCGTAACTAAAAAAAATAACCATTTGAAAAACATAATAAACTACTTAGTTTAAATGCCCGCGACTTCGTCTGCGCGGATCTAGGTTATCGCGCGGAGGCGACCTCTACCGGAATAAAAGGTATCCTATGTTGATCCTTGGGGTTCAAACTACCTATATAACTAATTTCATCAAAATCGGTTCAGTGGTTTCGACGTGAAAGCGTAACAGACAAAAAAACATACAGACAGACGGACAGAAAGAAGGGATTTTGCGTCTACGATGAACTTGGAGTAAAAAGAACCCTACCTAATGTATCTAATTTTGATTTCGTATATGAATAGGAAGTTACTTATTTTAGTGGGTATCTGACCTTATTCCAAGGGTCCTAATGGCCCAGAGGGATCTCAGAGGGGGGCTACGAAGGGACCAGGGTCACTCTTTGATAAACGACAAGCACATAGACAGGCACCTTCCTGCAGGTATGCACCCAAAAGGACCTTATGGGTTCTCCAATCATCGAGAGGTTTGACAAGTAGGTAAAAATTGTTGGGACAATGTAATAAATAGCAATAGAAATCTCCTATTGCGTAAGTGCATTTTCAAATGATCCGGACGGCGGGTAATCGGCGCCAAAAGAACCCTGGGGGGATACTACAGAAATCGAAGTTCGTATCGTACCGTCCCTCTCACTCTCGTATTAATAATACATATTAGCGTGAGCGGGACGGTATGACGAAGTTCGAATTTTGCACTTACTTATAGGGCCTGATGAAAACGCCCGGTGATAATAATGCAGTAGCCGTATTGTTTAAGAAACGGGTCCCCAATTAGTTTCATCACGGGTTCCGTTTTTGAAATAAAATAACCTAACCATTTAATTTTTAAGACAAACTTTTTTTTGTGACTGTATTTTTTGTTGACTATATTGAACATGAAACTACCGTGAGACTCACTCATATTAAATATAATGACCCGGATAACTCACGTCTTAAATCGAGTTTAGCTCGACATTTTTCGGGCTAATCCGTAGCCCTCGTCTTCGGAGCACCGCGACTCAGCGGCTGCTGCAACACGCGCATTGCGCGCCGCCGCTCTGCTCGCACTACTGAACTAAACTCGATTTAAGACGTGAGTTATCCGGGTTATTATATTTAATATTTGTTGACTATACTTGCATTGTCACCCAAACTTCATTTGCATACCAAATTTCAAGTCGATGCTACTAACCGTTGAAAAGTTCCGTCCTGCGTAGACGATCCTGGCTGGACTCCCAGGATGCCGCTACTAGATTATTGTATTGTCACCCGATTTACATAAGTATCCCCAATTTCAAGTCAATCTGACTACTGGAAATTGTTCAAATTTAACTTGCAAGATTTGATTAGGTACAGACAGACAGACAACGGGACAGGTGAAACTAAATAAAAGCTTGTAAATTATCATCGCGGTCCGGTAGTAAGTTGTCAAATCGACGGCAACTAAGACAATTAAAGCACTGGATACATTTTATTAGGTGGCCCCTGGTCTAAGACCCTGTTTACATTAATCCAGTAAAATCGTACCCGTAGCTTTACGAGTACATTGCGGGGTCACAATCCAAACGAGTTAAACAAGATCGATCGAGCACCGCAGTGTCCGCAGTGTACTCCCTTAGTGTAAGTTTTCTGTTACAAAATACGTCTCGATCGCGTTCGCGTTAAATCTTAATTTGTATGGAAACACGAACATCGCAAACGTTTAGCTAGAGGCGCTGTGCGTGTTTCCATACAAAGTGAGATTTTAACGCGAAAGCGATGGAGACGTATTTTGTAACCGATAACTTACACTAAGGGCACTGGAACGGTTTTACTGGAATACTGTGAAGAGAGGGCGTATTGCCTATCGTTTCTGACACTCGCAATCGCAATCAAATGACAGATTTCGCATACAAAAACTGTCATTTGATTGCGATCGCGAGCAACAGAAACGTTACGCTATACGGCCTCTGGACCCAACGCGGGGCGCTTGCGATCGCATTTAGGTACCATTTCCCTCTGCCCTCATCTTATACCATGACAGAAAGAAGTTCTGAAAACGATTGTGTTTCCAAGTGCTTTAGACAATAATGCCTCAGTCCCTACGATTTATCCTTCACGCCTAGAAATTTTACCACTGTGTTAGGCCACTTGTATACGTCCGCTGTTTAGGCTCTGTTTCCACCAGAGATGTGCGAGGATGTGTTGCGAGCGTTTGTATATGAAGCGTTTCTACTGGCTCAACAAATACATTCCTCGCAGACGTCTGGTTGAAACACAGCCTTAGACCGGACAATAGACCGCCCAATAAACACATATCCTTGTATACATGTGCGAGCAAAACGTGTGATACGTCCAGTACCTAGCGTGTACCATCAGCCAAATATGTGGTCTACCACCCTAAAGCTGATAATCGTTTGCATGTTATAAAACAATAATGCCAATAGATGTGTCTGTCACTTTGAAAGTACGACTTTAGCGACATATTCATTTGATAAGAACTTGTTTCAAAATTGGTAGACCACTTATTTGGCTGATGGTACATAAACCAATAGGTCTGACCTTCAGGGCTACTACGAAACTCGTAACTCGAAGTTCGTGTCGTGCGTTCCCTCTGACACTTAATACTACTTAATACGAGAGCGAGAGGGACGGCACGATACGAACTTCGAGTTTCGATTTTCGTTAGTAGCCCTGCTGGCATGGATGAGCTCTTTCTTCCGCCGGACCGGTGTCCAAGGCGCCCACGGCGATGCATTTGATGAACAAGTGTATGGCTTGTACACACGTTCATTATGAGCTATACATCTGTTGTCAGGTGAAAACAATGTATGAATACAAGCGACCTATCAGCCACTGCTTGCTCGACTATCGGCAAACTGTGAAAAAGAACAACGGTTCCACCTTCCGCTTCTACGGACTCCGCCGCGTTTGATTTAGAATGGCCAACTGTATGAAATCTTTTTAACATCTGTGAAGTGGATTATTGCGATGTGGAGTCTAGAGAACATTTCACTCACAGTGGAGCCGGGCCTAAGGCTGCGTTTCCACCAAAGATGTGTGAGGATGTGTGCCAAGGGATATGTTTTCATGAACCAATAAAAACGCTTCATTTACGTATCCTGCAGAGCCCATCTCTAGTGGAAACAGCTGAGCGGAGCGAGGCGAGGTAAATGAGGCGTTCTATTGGTTTATCAACTTGATTGGTTTATCCTCGCTACACATTCTCAGTGGAAACGGAGTTTCAACTCGCCGAAAAGGTCAGTCTCGGACGAATTCCATGTCCTGTCTCTAGAAGATGAGAAGATTTTTAAGCTTTAGCTTTTTTATAATCGGCTTCACCTACCATGTGGTCGAGCAAACAAGAAAAGTATTTTTTTCAAAGAGACGAGTATTGTTCACCTCCCTTTTCATTACGATACAAAAGAGCAAGACGACAACAAAAGCCGGTACAACTGGCTTCATGTTAATGGCAAAATGTAAGTTTTTTTGTATTGCCTTTGTTTGATTCCCGTAAAGAAATGAACTAAAATATTCAGCAAAGAATATAATGCGGCTTTACGTAGAACTAATTCACAGCAGCTCTGAAAACACTTAAATTCTAAAAAACCATTCAGATGGCATTGTTAAAGAAACTGGTGAAATTAAAAGAAACATTTTATTGAGGATGTTGGATGAAGATACGGAAGACAAAGGGTATATTGTTTTTGAAGTTGTTAAAGGATTAGTAAAGCACAATAGTTTCTTCGTTTGAATTAGCAAAAAAAAAACAGACTCATGTTATGAACTAAGCGCCGGGTCTATTGTTAGTCAAGTTATAAAAAAATCACAGAAGATTTTAAATGTCACGCCTATAAGATTCATGATAGTAAACGTAGATTAGGTAATCTAGACTAATCTAATATCTATACTAATATTATAAAGGGGAAAGATTTGGATTTAGGACTTTTGGATGATTTTTACGAATAAACTCAAAATTTACTGGACAGCACAGCCTATGACGTTATGTCTACACCAACGAGATGGACGGGAGCTGGTTATAGCCGCAGACACTCGGTGGATGCTGGCGCTTCCAACCGAAACAATTGGAGGACTTCAATGTGATCACAAATAATAACTGAATTAGAAAAATTGGCACGCGGACTTCGATAAATATCTGTATATGCCAAAGTATGGATAAAATGCATGAGTATGAATGCATTTTTAAGATATCTTTCCCTGAATTCTCTGAAATGTTTTGCTCACGACATTTTTACTAAAATCTCCAGACAAAGGCACCTCAGGTAGAAATAATGACTATTATTGTAAGACAAACGCCGGCGCTTCGCCTAGTCATTCACAATCTTTATTATTTATTATAAAAAATATTACTTAACAACTTGCTTTGTCTTTTTTATTGTTCCTTTCTGTAAACACTAACAGTTTACAAAGGATTCTCATCTTTAAATGTTCGCATTAAGATCTTTATTTACAGCTCTTTTAAGGATTCACTAAATTGACGTTTACTCTTTTTGAAAAGTATTAAAACAGAAATAAAGCAATAGTGGAACTCACAGTGGAACTGTTATATTTAAAAATTTAATTTGAATACAAATTTCTTGTGAAACACTAAGCTGACGCAGGTGTTGAAATTACATTTGATATTATAAAAGATTTAACTTCAAAAGAATTTGCCTTGACTCGTTAAGTAAAAAACTTCTATTATAATAGGTACCCTATTGCAGTAAGTAATCTAAGTCCATGACTTAGGATCATCATCCCAGCCTATATACGTCCCACTGCTGGGCACAGGCCTCCTCTCAGAACAAGAGGGCTTAGGATAACAATTAAAAAAAAACCCAAAACTTTAAACGTTAAGGTAGACTAGACACATCTTTTTAGGGTTGTTTTCCCACAGGCAATTTTATTCCAAAACAATTGCAGTACGTGAGTTGAAAATTTGGAAATTAACATTTTAAACACGGCTGCTTTTACAGACATAGAATTTTTCATCAAACTTGCTCGTAAACAGTGCCGTAACATGCAGGCTACCCTGGTTGCAACCCCCCAAATAAAACCCTCGACCTTAATGTGATTGTCTGAAACCCGTGGTCGGTAAATGAGTCATTGTCCGTAGTAATTTTCATGCCATGAAGCCCAAGGTCGGTAAATGAGTTTTTACTGCATGGTGTGCTGCTGCTCCGTGCGCGCGCTGCACACGCACGACATGCACATGCTGCGGAGGGGCAGCGCGGCGGGGAGCTGGCACTGCCAAGAGCGCAATCAGCGGTATGGGCAATTTTTGAAAAAATATTAGTTTTCTCTTACAAATATTCGATTTTACTCGCAAATGTGATGAAAAACATTGTATGTCGCACGGGCGGTACTAGAATTACGAACATCGACTCATTAAAGCCCTCAGTCTTCGACTTCGGGCTTCTAATAGACTCTCGTTCATAATTCCTTATGTACCGCCCTTAAGACACAATGTACTGTTTCAATAATGAATAAAGTGGGTGTCGTAACGTATCAGAAAGTCAAACAACTGCAGGGCTACTACAAAACTCGAAGTTCGTGTCGTGCGGTCCCTCTGACACTTATACTATTTAATACGAGAGCGAAAGGAACCGCAAGACACGAACTTCGAGTTTCGAGTTTCGTAGTAGCCCTGCGTGCGGAAGGGCGGTTACTCCACCGACAAGAGCAAAACTCTTAAATTTGAGAAGAAGAATAAAAGAAGCAATCTGCATGGGAATTTAGTCCATGCCCAGAACTTGCATTAAACTGCCAAATATAACGTAAAATTATGCCGCAATTATAATTTAGAGAATTCCAGTAATCTGTGGCACCCCCTATCTATTAATAGACAGCTTTGAATCAGCCGTAAAGTTTAAGCCAACGCAGCATAGCGTCTGAATGCCCTTAATTCCAACTGAGTTTGCTAACTATGTTTGCGGCTGAATCGGCTGCAAGCACCCTTAATTGACAACCATTCCAAGAACCATTTGCAACTGACAAACTTTAGGCTACTCCAATGTCTACTTTATCACCACCTAGTAAGAGTGCATGTGATTTGAAACAGGGGTAAAGTCAATCGGAAATTGATCCAAAGTTGCCGAATGAAATGTAACTCTGTTTGGGTTGTGTTAATATTTTAACGGGTAATATATCGGCGAAGGTTTTCTCTTGTTTAAATATTGCTATCTTTTAAAAAATTAAGCAAGTATCAGATACTCTATTATATTTGATATTGTTTGACCGAATTCTACTTTAAAACATGCAAAAGTCTAGGTATCGTTTTCTACGATTATAATTTTGATATAACTTCTTTTATAGTTTTTATTTTTTCTTAATTTTGTTGTTATCAACGAACCCAATAGCTTAGTTCTCGGTTAACCGCCGCTAATTCGGCACCTGTCCTAATCATCATCATCATCCATCATAATCAGCCATAGGGCGTCCACTGTTGGACATAGGTCTCCCCTATAAACTTCCTTCGGTCCGATGAAATTTGCGGTTTCCATACATTGTTCATGATTTCTTATTTCAATAATGTATAGAAACCAGATTTTTTTTCAGACTTGTTCAACAATTATATTACCCAGCATTAACTGAGCATGAAACACTAATTTTGTATTAAGTACGTCCTAGATTTCATACTGTATATATATATACCTAAGCTAAGCAGTATGCACAGCATATTTTTGAGATAAACACCTACGCTCCAATGGAGCTTTAGGTTGTCCACTTATTTTTTGTAAAATTGAAAAAAAAAGTTTTGAATAGCTAAAAATAACTATTCTGAAAGTTCCGGATTATTAATTAAACGCGCGTTTTAAAAAACGACAAATAAATTCAATTAAATTCAATTTATTCCCATAACAATTGACATTGGTTGGATATTAAAATATATAAAATATAGCCTCTTTTAAATCGAAATGCAATAAACATTATAAAAAAAATAACAACTGAGAAATTGGTAGAAATATGTACCTAGGTGTCTTTTAAACAATTTAACACAATTTATGCCTTTAAGTCAGTGGTC
>NC_133483.1:20789473-20830348 GCF_025370935.1 Choristoneura fumiferana
GTTTTCGTTCACGCGAAGCTCGTGGTAAATTTCATATGTAAGTTATTTCGCATTGAATTTCTAAAAATGTATAAGTGCGGCCCCGGTTTTGAACCCACGACCCGCCGCCTAAGAGGCAAAGCTTACCTCTAGGCCACCACGGCTTCGTAAAGAATGAATATTATCCCTCTGCTACACATGAAAAAAAACATATTTCATTTGTAAAAACCATTACGAATCGAAACGAAAAACGCCGTAACGCCATTGGTCAACCCGTCGGAAGGGATAGCTTGGCTTCTTTTGCCAATGCATTAACAACATGAGCAAACTAGTTACAACCCGAATGGCATATGAATAGAGTTTAAAACTTCTAAATCATAGGACAACATGGTTTCATCTTACTGTTAACGGTTTTTTTTAAAGAGTTGTTTTTGCCACGTTGTATTTAATGTTGGCATGGTGTCCCCTAGAGTGTCTCCACCCAGGTACAACCTGTAGGTAGAGGATCTTTCTAACCTGATGATGTGGGTTTGATGATAAGATTTTATGGGTTGTTTACATTTCGGTTAGGTAATTGCCTATTAAATAGTCTTATTGTCCTTTACATAGCCCATAATGATGGTAATGAGCTTAGACATGATGGTTCTTTCATTTTGTTTCACGACGACGTGTTACTTTGCAGAGGTCCGGTCCATGTCAATGATCTACAATTTAATCAATAATTTTTAATAAATTATTATTATATATCTAATTGAATAAATTTTATCTTTATCTTATCTTTACGATATTTTCCTTCACCGTAAAGATCGTGGTAAATTTTAAATGTAATTCGAAACATAAATTTGAATCCACGATCCTCTGCTAGAGGCCATAGGTCAAAGCAATAGGCCACCACGGCTATTTAAATCAGCCCCTCTAAAATCAACACACATTTTTATGTCGCGCTTCTGGGGCGTTGCCATCTCTCTCATAAAATATAAAAACAATTTAACATAAGTATTTGTTTACACCTGGTATAAGCTCTAAATCTAAATATATACCTATTCGAACTACAGCAATTTTATACAAAGTAGAAATAGTAACACGTCTTGTGACTCTTCTGTGCCCTTAGTGTAAGATTTCGGTTACAAAATACGTCTCCATCGCGATCGCGCTAAAATCTCAATTTGTATGGAAACACGAACATCGCAGACGTTCCGCTTGAGGCGCTATTCGTGTTTCCGTGCAAATTGAGATTTTAACGCGAACGCGATCGAGACGTATTTTGTAACCGAAAACTTACACTAAGGGTACTAGTGTTGCAGGTGTCCATGGGCGACGGTAATCGCTTACCATCAGGCGATCCATTTCCTCATCGCTTAGTCCGTAACTAAAAAAAATAACCATTTGAAAAACATATTAAACTACTTAGTTTAAATGCCCGCGACTTCGTCTGCGCGGATCTAGGTTATCGCGCGGAGGCGACCTCTACCGGAATAAAAGGTATCCTATGTTGATCCTTGGGGTTCAAACTACCTATATAATTAATTCATCAAATCGGTTCAGTGGGTTTCGACGTGAAAGCGTAACAGACAAAAAACATACAGACAGACGGACAGAAAGAGTTACTTTCGCATTTATAATATTAATAGGGATTATTAGTAGGGATTTTGCGTCTACGATGAACTTGGAGTAAAAAGAACCCTACCTAATGTATCTAATTTGATTTCGTATATGAATAGGAAGTTACTTATTTTAGTGGGTATCTGACCTTATTCCAAGGGTCCTAATGCCCACAGGGATCTCAGAGGGGGCTACGAAGGGACCAGGGTCACTCTTTGATAAACGACAAGCACATAGACAGGCACCTTCCTGCAGGTATGCACCCAAAAGGACCTTATGGGTTCTCCAATCATCAAGAGTTTGAAAACTAGGTAAAAATTGTTGGACAATGTAATAAATAGCAATAGAATCTCCTATTGCGTAAGTGCATTTTTCAAATGATCCGGCCGGCGGGTAATCGGCGCCAAAAGAACCCTGGGGGGATACTACAGAAATCGAAGTTCGTATCGTACCGTCCCTCTCACTCTCGTATTAATAATACATATTAGCGTGAGCGGGACGGTATGACGAAGTTCGAATTTTGCACTTACTTATAGGGCCTGATGAAAACGCCCGGTGATAATAATGCAGTAGCCGTATTGTTTAAGAAACGGGTCCCCAATTAGTTTCATCACGGGTTCCGTTTTTGAAATAAAATAACCTAACCATTTAATTTTTAAGACAAACTTTTTTTTGTGACTGTATTTTTTGTTGACTATATTGAACATGAAACTACCGTGAGACTCACTCATATTAAATATAATGACCCGGATAACTCACGTCTTAAATCGAGTTTTAGCTCGACATTTTTCGGGCTAATCCGTAGCCTTTCGTCTTCGGAGCACCGCGACTCAGCGGCTGCCTGCAACACGCGCACTGCGCGCCGCCGCTCTGCTCGCGCTACTGAACTAAACTCGATTTTAAGACGTGAGTTATCCAGGTCATTATATTTAATATTTGTTGACTATACTTGCATTGTCACCCAAACTTCATTTGCATACCAAATTTCAAGTCGATGCTACTAACCGTTGAAAAGTTCCGTCCTGCGGAGACGATCCTGGCTGGACTACCAGGATGCCACTACTAGATTATTGTATTGTCACCCGATTTACATAAGTATCCCCAATTTCAAGTCAATCTGACTACTGGAAATTGTTCAAATTTAACTTGCAAGATTTGATTAGGTACAGACAGACAGACAACGGGACAGGTGAAACTAAATAAAAGCTTGTAAATTATCATCGCGGTCCGGTAGTAAGTTGTCAAATTGACGACAACTAAAACAATTAAAGCGCGTGATACATTTTATTTGGTGATTCCTGGTCTAAGACCCTGTTTACATTAATCCAGTAAAATCGTACCCGTAGCTTTACGAGTACATTGCGGGGTCACAATCCAACGAGTTACACAAGATCGATCGAGCACTGCAGTGTCCGCAGTGTACTCCTTAGTGTAAGTTTTCTGTTACAAAATACGTCTCGATCGCGTTCGCGTTAAAATCTTAATTTGTATGGAAACACGAACATCGCAAACGTTAGCTAGAGGCGCTGTGCGTGTTTCCATACAAAGTGAGATTTTAACGCGAAAGCGATGGAGACGTATTTTGTAACCGATAACTTACACTAAGGGCACTGGAACGGTTTTACTGGAATACTGTGAAGAGAGGGCGTATTGCCTATCGTTTCTGACACTCGCAATCGCAATCAAATGACAGATCGCATACAAAACTGTCATTTGATTGCGATCGCGAGCAACAGAAACGTTACGCTATACGGCCTCTGGACCCAACGCGGGGCGCTTGCGATCGCATTTAGGTACCATTTTTCTGCCCTCATCTTATACCATGACAGAAAGAAGTTCTGAAAACGATTGTGTTTCCAAGTGCTTTAGACAATAATGCCTCAGTCCCTACGATTTATCCTTCACGCCTAGAAATTTTACCACTGTGTTAGGCCACTTGTATACGTCCGCTGTTTAGGCTCTGTTTCCACCAGAGATGTGCGAGGATGTGTTGCGAGCGTTTGTATATGAAGCGTTTCTACTGGCTCAACAAATACATTCCTCGCAGACGTCTAGTTGAAACACAGCCTTAGACCGGACAATAGACGCCAATAAACACATATCCTTGTATACATGTGCGAGCAAAACGTGTGATACGTCCAGTACCTAGCGTGTACCATCAGCCAAATATGTGGTCTACCACCCTAAAGCTGATAATCGTTTGCATGTTATAAAACAATAATGCCAATAGATGTGTCTGTCACTTTGAAAGTACGACTTTAGCGACATATTCATTTGATAAGAACTTGTTTCAAAATTGGTAGACCACTTATTTGGCTGATGGTACATAAACCAATAGGTCTGACCTTCAGGGCTACTACGAAACTCGTAACTCGAAGTTCGTGTCGTGCGTTCCCTCTGACACTTAATACTACTTAATACGAGAGCGAGAGGGACGGCACGATACGAACTTCGAGTTTCGATTTTCGTTAGTAGCCCTGCTGGCATGGATGAGCTCTTTCTTCCGCCGGACCGGTGTCCAAGGCGCCCACGGCGATGCATTTGATGAACAAGTGTATGGCTTGTACACACGTTCATTATGAGCTATACATCTGTTGTCAGGTGAAAACAATGTATGAATACAAGCGACCTATCAGCCACTGCTTGCTCGACTATCGGCAAACTGTGAAAAAGAACAACGGTTCCACCTTCCGCTTCTACGGACTCCGCCGCGTTTAATTTAGAATGGTCAACTGTATGAAATCTTTTTAACATCTGTGAAGTGGATTATTGCGATGTGGAGTCTAGAGAACATTTCACTCACAGTGGGAGCCGGGCCTAAGGCTGCGTTTCCACCAAAGATGTGTGAGGATGTGTGCCAAGGGATATGTTTTCATGAACCAATAAAAACGCTTCATTTACGTATCCTGCAGAGCCCATCTCTAGTGGAAACAGCTGAGCGGAGCGAGGCGAGGTAAATGAAGCGTTTCTATTGGTTTATCAATATCCTCGCTACACATTCTCAGCGGAATCGGAGCTTAACTCGCCGAAAAGGTAAGTCTCGAACGAATTCCATGTCCTGTCTTTAGAAGATGAGAAGATTTTTAAGTTTTAGCTTTTTTATAATCGGCTTCACCTACCATGTGGTCGAGCAAACAAGAAAAGTATTTTTTTCAAAGAGACGAGTATTGTTCACCTCCCTTTTCATTACGATACAAAAGAGCAAGACGACAACAAAAGCCGGTATAACTGGCTTCATGTTAATGGCAAAATGTAAGTTTTTTTGTATTGCCTTTGTTTGATTCCCGTAAAGAAATTAACTAAAATATTCAGCAAAGAATATAATGCGGCTTTACGTAGAACTAATTCACAGCAGCTCTGAAAACACTTCAATTCTAAAAACCATTCAGATGGCATTGTTAAAGAACTGGTGAAATTAAAAGAAACATTTTATTGAGGATGTTGGATGAAGATACGGAAGACAAAGGGTATATTGTTTTTGAAGTTGTTAAAGGATTAGTAAAGCACAATAGTTTCTTCGTTTGAATTAGCAAAAAAAAACAGACTCATGTTATGAACTAAGCGCCGGGTCTATTGTTAGTCAAGTTATAAAAAAATCACAGAAGATTTTAAATGTCACGCCTATAAGATTCATGATAGTAAACGTAGATTAGGTAATCTAGACTAATCTAATATCTATACTAATATTATAAAGGGGAAAGATTTGGATTTAGGACTTTTGGATGATTTTTACGAATAAACTCAAAATTTACTGGACAGCACAGCCTATGACGTTATGTCTACACCAACGAGATGGACGGAGCTGGTTATAGCCGCAGACACTCGGTGGATGCTGGCCGCTTCCAACCGAAACAACTGGAGGACTTCAATGTGATCACAAATAATTACTGAATTAGAAAAATTGGCACGCGGACTTCGATAAATATCTGTATATGCCAAAGTATGGATAAAATGCATGAGTATGAATGCATTTTTAAGATATCTTTCCCTGAATTCTCTGAAATGTTTTGCTCACGACATTTTTACTAAAATCTCCAGACAAAGGCACCTCAGGTAGAAATAATGACTATTATTGTAAGACAAACGCCGGCGCTTCGCCTAGTCATTCACAATCTTTACTATTTATTATAAAAAATATTACTTAACAACTTGCTTTGTCTTTTTTATTGTTCCTTTCTGTAAACACTAACAGTTTACAAAGGATTCTCATCTTTAAATGTATTCACATTAAGTTCTTTATTTACAGCTCTTTGAAGGCTACACTAAATTGACGTTACTCTTTTTGAAAAGTATTAAAACAAAAATAAAGCAATAGTGGAACTCACAGTGGAACTGTTATATTTAAAAATTTAATTTGAATACAAATTTCTTGTGAAACACTAAGTTGGCGCAGGTGTTGAAATTACATTTGATATTATAAAAGATTTAACTTCAAAAGAATTTGCCTTGACTCGTTAAGTAAAAAACTTCTATTATAATAGGTACCTATTGCAGTAACTAATCTAAGTCCATGACTTAGGATCATCATCCCAGCCTATATACGTCCCACTGCTGGGCACAGGCCTCCTCTCAGAACAAGAGGGCTTAGGATAACAATAAAAAAACCCAAAAGTTTAAACGTTAAGGTAAACTAGACACATCTTTTTAGGGTTGTTTTCTTACAGGCAATTTTATTCCAAAACAATTGCAGTAGTGAGTAGTAGAAAATTTGGAAATTAACATTTTAAACACGGCTGCTTTTTACAGACATAGAATTTTTCATCAAACTTGCTCGTAAACAGTGCCGTAACATGCAGGCTACCCTGGTTGCAACCCCCCAAATAAAACCCTCGACCTTAATGTGATTGTCTGAAACCCGTGGTCGTAAATGAGTCATTGTCCGTAGTAATTTTCATGCCATGAAGCCCAAGGTCGGTAAATGAGTTTTTACTGCATGGTGTGCTGCTGCTCCGTGCGCGCGCTGCACACGCACGACATGCACATGCTGCGGAGGGGCAGCGCGGCGGGGAGCTGGCACTGCCAAGAGCGCAATCAGCGGTATGGGCAATTTTTGAAAAAATATTAGTTTTCTCTTACAAATATTCGATTTTACTCGCAAATGTGATGAAAAACATTGTATGTCGCACGGGCGGTACTAGAATTACGAACATCGACTCATTAAAGCCCTCAGTCTTCGACTTCGGGCTTCTAATAGACTCTCGTTCATAATTCCTTATGTACGCCCTTAAGACACAATGTACTGTTTCAATAATGAATGAAGTGGGTGTCGTAACGTATCAGAAAGTCAAACAACTGCAGGGCTACTACAAAACTCGAAGTTCGTGTCGTGCGGTCCCTCTGACACTTATACTATTTAATACGAGAGCGAAAGGAACCGCAAGACACGAACTTCGAGTTTCGAGTTTCGTAGTAGCCCTGCGTGCGGAAGGGCGGTTACTCCACCGACAAGAGCAAAACTCTTAAATTTGAGAAGAAGAATAAAAGAAGCAATCTGCATGGGAATTTAGTCCATGCCCAGAACTTGCATTAAACTGCCAAATATAACGTAAAATTATGCCGCAATTATAATTTAGAGAATTCCAGTAATCTGTGGCACCCCCTATCTATTAATAGACAGCTTTGAATCAGCCGTAAAGTTTAAGCCAACGCAGCATAGCGTCTGAATGCCCTTAATTCCAACTGAGTTTGCTAACTATGTTTGCGGCTGAATCGGCTGCAAGCACCCTTAATTGACAACCATTCCAAGAACCATTTGCAACTGACAAACTTTAGGTAACTCCAATGTCTACTTTATCACCACCTAGTAAGAGTGCATGTGATTTGAAACATGGTAAAGTCAATCGGAAATTGATCCAAAGTTGCCGAATGAAATGTAACTCTGTTTGGGTTGTGTTAATATTTTAACGGGTAATATATCGGCGAAGGTTTTCTCTTGTTTAAATATTGCTATCTTAAAAAAAATTAAGCAAGTATCAGATACTCTATTATATTTGATATTGTTTGACCGAATTCTACTTTAAAACATGCAAAAGTCTAGGTATCGTTTTCTACGATTATAATTTTGATATAACTTTTTTTATAGTTTTTATTTTTTCTCAATTTTGTTGTTATCAACGAACCCAATAGCTTAGTTCTCGGTTAACCGCCGCTAATTCGGCACCTGTCCTAATCATCATCATCATCATCAGCCATAGGGCGTCCACTGTTGGACATAGGTCTCCCCTATAAACTTCCTTCGGTCCGATGAAATTTGCGGTTTCCATACATTGTTCATGATTTCTTATTTCAATAATGTATAGAAACCAGATTTTTTTTCAGACTTATTTCAACAATTATATTACCCAGCATTAACTGAGCATGAAACACTAATTTTGTATTAAGTACGTCCTAGATTTCACCCTGTATATGTATATATACCTAAGCTAAAGCAGTATGGAAGCATATTTTTGAGATAAACACCTACGCTCCAATGGAGCTTTAGGTTGTCCACTTATTTTTTGTAAAATTGAAAAAAAAAGTTGAATAGCTAAAAATAACTATTCTGAAAGTTCCGGATTATCAATTAAACGCGCGCTTAAAAAACGACAAATAAATTCAATTAAATTCAATTTATCCCATAACAATTGACATTGTGTTGGATATTAAAATATATAAAATATAGCCTCTTTTAAATCGAAATGCAATAAACATTATAAAAAAATAACAACTGAGAAATTGGTAGAAATATGTACCTAGGTCGTCTTTTAAACAATTTAACACAATTTATGGCCTTTAAGTCAGTGGGCAATACCTATACCTATCACCAAGACCCTTCGGGCCGTGTAGAGCGCGCATCTGTGTGTGTGTTCGTTTCAATCGATTTGTTCGTAGCTTCCCTACTGCTTTAGCTTATATATATATTATACTGTAACTAAGCCTAAGAGTATTTTTTATAATATAATATGCTGCGCCGCACAATAATTATTTTTTTATTATAAATACATAATGATAATGACCCCACTTAGTTCTTGAAAAAATTAAGCGCCATTATGAAACTAAACCAATTAAAGGTCGTTATTAATTCATTACTATTTTATTACCTACCGACTAATTAACGGCGTCTAACCGGCATTCTGAAGAATGTAAATATATAAGTTTATTTTAATATAAATCATGTAAAGGCTGACCAGAATTATAAAAAACCGCGCCATATTGCTAAAAACCAATAAAACTAATTTCTTGCACTGGTAACACTAAATTCAAATGTCATCCTGTCTATTGCTTTCAAGGTTTAACGTTGTTTGCGTGTGGTATTTTAAAGTGTTATTTTGTGCGTTAAAATGCCAAAGATTATTCATAGCCTTGGAAGAAAAATAATTCACAATGTATAAAAATAATTTTCATATAGAAAGTCCGAGGGATAAGAAAATATTCAGTTAAATAACATCACCAACACCGTTGTCAATATGACTGGTAGGTATCGTATAGTAAGTGTAAGGAATGTTGCAATATAAAACGTAGAAGTGCTGCCCTCGCGTCAGGTTTTTTATATTCCTGGTCAGCCTTTCAATCACTTTATTACCCGACTGCCCGAAGGAGGTTTATGTTTTTCTAGCGTAAGTACGTCTATTTATTTGATCCTCTTGATAACGGCCGGATGGCCAAGTGGTTAGAGAACCCGACTACGAAGCTTGAGGTCCCGGCGCGATTCGATTCCCGGCCGGGGCTGATATTTATATGTATGAATAACATGAATGTTTATTCTCGGGTCTTGGATGTTTAATATATATTTAAGTATGTATTTATCTATGTAAGTATGTTTATCCGTTGCCTAGTATGCATAGCTTTAATTTGCTTAGTTTGAGACTAGGTTAAATTGGTGTCAAGTGTTCCATGATATTTATGATATTTATTTACTCTTTGTAGTGCAAACGGCTGGACGAAGTTCAACATATTATTAGGAGTATCATTAGATTAGTTATTACTGTCGAAGTTACATAAGGTCATCAAATGAAAGCTAATAATTAGCCCATTCTCAATTATTTTGTTTGCTAAAAACACTTTCAACAATAATTTACACAGGTACATCAAAAATGTATGAAATAAAAAAAATATCAAAAATCCGACTGCCTTAAAAAACTTAATAAAAATTAAAACAAGGAAAAAAAGGTAACGTACCACAGTTTATAAGTCGAGACCCAATCAAAATCGTGACCAGCTCTAAATTTCCCAGTACCTACCTAATGGGTCCAGGCTGTTGAATTTTAAACTAGGTACTTAAAAGAGTTCCAGACTACAAGGTTTCCTTTTTTTTCGTTTTTATTTAAAGTTTCTTTAAGGCAATCGAGTTTTTTTTTATTTACATAGCCGGGTGGCCAGTGATATTAAATTTCATTAAAACAAGCCAGTTTCATAAACCTGTACAATGAGGGCTATCGCGTATGAATTCGCCGCTAGAGGCGCTAGTGTAGCGTGAGGTCACAATAGTGGTGAGGTCTACGAAATGTCAAATCTCATAGTTTTTGGGTGAGCTACGCGGGTTTATTTATAATTAGAATAATTTTGTGAATATTTTGCATTACCCGAAATTTATTATGGTAATTATGCGTTACGGGGCCATAAATGTCTGTGTTTTGAGACAGTTTTGTCTTTCGGAAACTTTTGTCCTCCCTTTTTTTCCGAACAAAACGGGACTACTAACACTGGGTGCTCGATATTTTTATGGTACGGTTTTAAGGTGTATTAAATATGATTTTAATCTAAGCTTTGTTTTCACGCCCATAATAACAGACTTTGAAAGCCACACTTAAAAACCTCACGCAACAGTGGCGCCATCTAGAAAGACAAAAAACGCATTATGGGGCTATTTATTATACATACACGACACGTGTTGGAAAATTTACAAGTTGTAAGGGGTAACTTCGCTACTCGCCGGTAGATGGCGGTGTTCGCCTTTGTGTTAGGATAACGGCACGTCGCCTCGAAAAAAAGTAGATCAAATAGGATGAATTCAACAAACGGTTTTATCGGTTGAGAAATTAAAATAATGGCAATACAGTTTGAATAAAATGGCTAAAAGTGCGTAGTTATGTTGGTTTCTAGTCAAAAAAAGATAGTTTGATTTTCGTTGAGATTCTCAAATGTTTTACTTAGGTACGAAAATAATCGCATCACAGAAATATTAGGACTATTCTATTGCAACAGTTTGAAGTAAGGCCTTGAATTTTATAGAAATTCAGGAAGCGGTATCCCCTGTTTCCCCATAAATCACACCATGTCAAAACAAAAAGTTTGGAACACATCGGAACTCTTGAACGCACCTGCCTACGTTTAGGAATTAATTTTAAAAGTCAAATATTGTAGCGTGCTCCCCTACTTTCATAATTTACTGTTATTGAGCGTGAATATTCATATTTATTAATATCGACGGGTTATTGGATTTTGTTTAAGTTCGTAATACAGTGTGTTACCCGCAGCCAAGCTCTTTAAGGGAGGTTAAAGTAACGTATTTCCGTAACTTAGCTATGACATTAATTTAATCTGTCATCACCCAGGATAACAGGATCAAAGGAATTTGGGCACAAATTTGTGCCTCTGGGAGAGGACAGGTTAAGTATAAACTAAAATTCAGACTGTTAACATTCTAACAAAATTATAATTGCCAACAATTCAATTCAATTCTAGAAAGTATAGCTCCATCGATACTATCGATGATTCCGCCAATGGTTGGAAAAGACATTATCAGTTTAGTCGTTGTTCGGTAGATTCAGTGTGCGGTAATCGGATGAGAACCTAAAATAAGACAACACAAACATAAAATTGTTGAACTACCTCCAAAAATAATTTGTTAGTTTTAATAAATTTACATAGTACAGTTATAAGGGGGGTGTGTGCTATTGCAAGAAGGAAGTTTAAAGGAAGTATAATTGCCAACAATGTAGATCAAGTAATAATCAAATTATCTGTCAGCTGTCATTTACACTTACTTGTCAATTTACTTTGCTAACTAAATTTAGCGATGACTGCTCTAAAATTTAACCGATAAATATTGACACCACATTGCACACAACTGCAATATCTTACACGCCACCGAATTCGTATGTAATGGACGTGTATACAGACAGTTTCAAAGCCTATTCAACGACCGCGGCAGTGGTAACAATTCATAGTCAGTCTGGTATCCTTTAAAATTTCCCCTATATTCAATAGCTTCCTTTTAATATGTATCCAGTATAAAAGGGTTGCCAGGATTTGAAAATCGAAAAATCGGACTGCGTTCATGTATACACACTGTAATAAGTGATACTGGCTTTTGGGGCTTCGGTACTCACCGCTGCCGTGGATTGACATTTCTGTATAACATTTATTGGAGCATAATTATAATTAGAGCAATGCATTTGAATTATGGTCGACGGTACAAAATAATAAGTAAGCAAAGACCAGTTTAGACTTGCAAAACAAAATGGTGCATGTTGTATTACATTATGAAGTAGTGGGCACGAGTTTGATATGGCCAATCGAGCGCAGTAATATTATGCTACTTGCACGATTTTTCTTGCAGGTCTAAAATGGACTTAAAGGTGCGGGCGGCCATATGCAAGTCGCTCGACGCTCGTTTGCAGCGATAAATCTGGTCACGTGACCCCATTTTGAATGTGATTTTGAATTTCCCGCGGCTCAAATAAAGTAGCTTCTAGTCGCGGCGTCGAGCAGCAGAGTCAAGATGGTCTTGGTCTTGGAAACTGATTTCTCAATCTCATTTAGTAGCAGTCGTTGCAGTGGTACAAATAAAAGAATAAGGAGTGAATGAAAAAAAAAACAGTGTTTTTCCGAAATTGAAGGGTTTTTTTTTCCCAGCGATAAAGCTCAACATTTTCAGCTTTATTGCTATATGTCACGTGACCAGATTTATCGCTGGAAACGAGCGTCGAGGAACTTGCAATATGGCCGCCCCTTAAGAGCTAGAGCTAGCTATTTAAGTGACTAAAAGCACTTGCTTACATTTCGTAGCATGATAAATTTTCGATTTTTCGCACTGCAGTCGAATCAGAAACTCAGAGATCCAAAGACAAACCCTTTTCGGTATAAGCTCGCCTTTGTAGGTTTCTCTGTGTATTTGTATTTTTTATTTTTATGTGCAATAAAGAGTTTACATACATACAAACGAAACTATCGAAAGTTACAGCTGACTTGTTGCAATCGTTACGTGGTGAGGTGACATAATAGAAAAAAAACTTCAGAAAGGTATTACTTGGGGATTCGGGGGTTTTATTTTACCTTATTTATGACTTCAATTTTGTTCACCTGGCAACCCTGAACTAGTATTCCCATTTAGACCCGGAACTGCGGCTCATATAGCGTGTCAAGGCCGACAAGGACTGGTAATTTCCTGGACAGATCTGATACGAAAAGGTATGTGAGAAATGTTGCCAGTTTACCATTTTGTTAGAGGAAATAATAGGGGAAGTTAGTTCTTGATTTTTGGAACGTAAGTGCGATCTTAAATAGTATTTAGGAAGCAGTATAGTTTGGTAAATCCATTCGATTCGGTTACATTACAGCAGGTGCAGCAAGTTTTGCAGGGTAGGACCTTGTGCAAGGTCCGCCCGGATTGCTACCACCATCTTGCTCGCTAATCCTGCCGTGAAACAGCAGTGCTTGAACTGTTGTGTTTCGGCGCGGAGAGTAAGACAGCCGGTGAAATTACTGGCACTTGAGGTATCCCATCTTAGGCCTCTAGGTTAGCAACGCAATTGAAATACCCCTGGTGTTGCAGATGTTTATGGGCGGTGGTGATCTCTTACCATCAGGAGACCCACTTGCTCGTTTGCCATCCAGTCTAATAAAAAAAAGTCTTGGTCGCGAAGGAGACTCTGGAGACTGAGAAGTGGTGGTTATTATACAGAGTAATGTACGAGTGGTAGGTCCGCGCAAGGATGTTCAAGGTGTTAAATACTTAATTAAAAACCTCGGACATCCCAAAAAAAAATTCTAAGTAAGTTCCAGTGATTTGCCGAGTCAGTACATAATTCTACTTGATTTCTAAGAATATTTGTCAGTTGTGCTTCGACGTTTTTAGAAGGAAATCAAACTGACAGCAAAATAAATTATCACGGGACACTTGACACCAATTGACCTAGTCCCAAACTAAGCAAAGCTTGTACTATGGACACTAGGCAACGGATAAACATACTTATATTGATCAATACATACTTAAATACATTTTAAACATCCAAGACCCGAGAACGAACATTCGTCTTATTCATTCAATGTCTGCCCCAGCCGGGATTCGAACTCATGCTTCGTAGTCAGGTCCTCTAACCGCTTGGCCATCGTCGTCAATGCCCATATTAAGTTACCTAAATATTTACTATAGTATGCAACCTCGCTAAAATATTTAATTGGCGCATGTTGCATTCGTAACTTTTAGACCAGGCACAATAGAACACAAACTCTATTCTCGATTCTGAACAAACTACATTTTGGTTTCTAGTTATTTCATTAGGTATGCAAGTAAGCCGTGGTGGCCTAGTGGTTTGACCTGTCGCCTCTCAAGCAGAGGGTCGTGGGTTCAAACCCCGGCTCGCACCTCTGAGTTTTTCGAAATTCATGTGCGGAATTACATTTGAAATTTACCACGAGCTTTGCGGTGAAGGAAAACATCGTGCGATTCAATGGTGCGTGTGAAGTTCCCAATCCGCACTGGGCCCGCGTGGGAACTATGGCCCAAGCCCTGAGAGGAGGCTTGTGCCCAGCAGTGGGACGCATATAGGCTGGGACGATGATGATGATGCAATAAATATTGTTAATTGAAAAATAATAATTTGTACCTGCATATATTTAACATATCGTCAACGCGTAAATTTTAAAAAGTCCTCATTAAACTGATTTATCGCTTTTGTACGGGGAAAGGAAACAGTTTAGTTTTCCACGAAAGCGTCATCATTCATGAGTTATGATATGAACACAGACGCTTACACATTGCAAGGATTTAATTAGTCTCAAGATGTTAGTTGCATATAAATGAGTAGATGTTACACGAAAGCGACGCTTTTTATGAAATTGCCATATTTTCGACGTTAAATGCTTGTACAGTTGCCATCAGATATTTCGGAGCGGCCGAGATGCTCAAAAATATCGGACAATGTAATTTATTCTCAACAAATTAGAGTTCATATTTCGATATTTTTGATCACCTGCCCGCACCCAAACATCTGGTGGCTACTGCACATGACATTTTGTTTGAAAATATTCAAGTAAATGAACTAAAATAATTTCCTTGCTCATCCGCGACCTTACGATAGCTAAGCTTATGCAAAATATGCGTGTTCATGCAGTTCCTCCACCTCCACACTGTAAGAACACACACAAATCACGCAAACCCATCCATCACCACCACCGCACTATACTGACGCGTTTCGAAAAAAAAAACCGGCCAAGAGCGTGTCGGACACGCCCAAAATAGGATTCCGTAGACATTACGAAAACATTAAGTATTTTTTTTTCTAAGGATTTCGTATTTTATACGGAATCTTCCAAGTTTAGGTATATTTATACCTTAGGCTGCTATTTACTCATAAACTACTAATAATTCTCAATCAAACTTAGCCGTTATAGTTTTCCTTGAAATTTTGATATACTTCCTACCAAAATTTTTCCACCCACCGGTTTAGATTTTAGAGGGGGGGGACGCTCGATTTTAATGAAAATTTGCACTTTAAAGTTGAATATTTCGCAAACAAATCACTGAATCGAAAAATCGTCCTAGAAAACCTCTAATGGTCCAACGATACCCCACACTATAGGGTTGGATGAGAAAAAAAATATCACCCCCACTTTACGTCTATGGGAGGTACCCTAAAAAATTTTTTTTTGAATATTCGTGCAAAATTACAGTTTTCTAGCATTGATAGTCCCTGAGCAAAGCCGCGGACAGACAGACAGACAGACAGACATGGCGAAACTATAAGGGTTCAGTTTTTGCCATTTTGGCTCCGGAACCCTAAAAAACAGTAACTATTACTTGTGATACCAAAAGCATGTAAATGATCATATGTCCAAAACAAACTCACTTTCGCTTTTATAATTATTATAGTAGGTAACCAGTCTTTTTACCGCGACTCAGTCTGCGTTTATTGCTATCCCGCGGGAATTATGCAATTTTCCGGGATAAAAACTATCCGATGTCCTTCCCTTCTTCAAACTATCTGTATACCGAATTTCATCTAAATCGGTTCAGCGGTTTAGATGTGAAGAGGTAACAAACAAACAAACAGACTTCCAAACTTTCGGATTTATAATCTTAGCGGGATGAACTAAGGATGATCAAGTTCTATGGCTGCCTAGGAATCAATTTAGTTTGACTGTACCGCCATATCGACTTAAAGTTCAATGCGTACACGCATTAATTCTGGCCTCCACCCAAACGCTCCGCCCCTTTCATGTACATTCTTCATAAAAATATGCCATCAATTATCTTAGTCGTATGCCATGGGCGTATTGGAGATCCATCTCAGTTAAGTATTGCTTGGATATGCAGTTTCCGGCAAGGACACTAGGTATAAATAGAATTAAATAGATGTCATATCCGGTTACCTAATGATTCGCCGACAATTTTTACGCAGATTATTGATTGGCAGACCACGTTTCGCCGAGTAACGGTACGCCGATGAATTTGTACGCAGATGTATTGTTTCGCAGACTAACGTTTCGTAACTCAACCTTTGGTAGACTATTCAGGTGGCCAATGAGTCAGTAAGCCGAACAACTATTAATAGAAATTCGTTTAGCCGATTAATCACTACACATTTTAAACGTTTGCTCGAACAACTTTTCGCTTTCGAATTTAGGTTTATTTTATATTAAAGTCAAAACAAACTAAGTCGCGACGCCAGCAGTTCGGTTCTGGCACTCGCCGGTCGCTGCCGCGGCACGCTCGCTTCGCTCGCTCGTCGTCGCACCTAACTATATCTTGATACCATGTGATAACTCTGCTTATCGTTTTTCGGCGAACAGTTGTTCGGTTAACTGAAACAATTACGAAACAAACAATAGACTAAACGTAAATCTTCATATCGCTATTCTTCCTACCGACTACTCGGCGAAACGAATAATAGGCGCAACGAAATTATACCAAACGTTGCTCGGCCAAAAGAAAAATCTGCCAATAGTTGTCTGCGAAACGAAAATCTGCGTAATTAAACTCGGCGAAATGACAGGTCACCATCATTTCCAGATAGATACCCACCACCTTGGGCTGTTCAAGGCTAGAGTGAGGCTGTTACTGAACCTGTGAGATACTCGTACACCTTTGAATCTGCTCTTTTCATCAGGGTTTAATCACGGGTCAGTTTAAAAAAAAACTTTAGTACTAGATACTACCACAGAATACATAATATAGTGCATGCAAGTAAATACCTAATTTTCTCTCCGCCAATACCTATAAATAAATGGCACTAATATTATAAATGCGAAAGTTTGTAAGTCTGTTTCTTTGTTAGATTTTCACGTCGAAACTGTTCGAATCCTGGGGAAGGATATATTAAGATAGTTTATCTACACTCATATAGTAAATCCTCAATTATGCGTTCAAAAACCATAGGTAATGACCCCTATTACGATACAGTTGCATAAAATACTATTTTATACTGGAAAATTGCATAGTAACAGCGGGATAGCGATACATAATAAACAAATTCTATGCGGACGGAGTCGTGGGTAACAATAAAGTCAATGTCAAAGTCAAAATATCTTTATTCAATTTAGGCTATAAAAAGCACTTATGAATCTCAAAAAAAATCTACCACCGGTTCGGAAAAACCTCTGGTGAGAAGAATCCGGCAAGAAACTGAACGAGGTATATTTTTTTAAAAACAGATTTACAATATTATTAAATATCTATACATCACAAGTATTTAACACAACTTTATTTTTAACACAGTAGGTTCGCTATTTGAAAGGGGTCGCTGATGCGGATCGGAATTATTTCCGAAAATCCCTGTCCATGATATAATCATTAACTTTATAATACCTCATGCCTTAGATATTAACGTCTTCTTGACAATAGATCTGAATAACAATTATAAATTCGAAATATCTCTGTCTCTGTCTGGCTATAGTTATGGAAATACTAAAACGAACATAGGATAGTTTTAATCTTAAAAAACTGGATATTGTTTCCGGGATAACAATAAACGAATTCTACGTAGACGATTACGCGGCAGCAAATTTTAATTCAACTACGCAATTTTACTTCCGGCTCCACAAAACAAACAAAAACATTGAAACTCGCAACGATCAATAACCAAACGGAAAAAGACTGCAGCATTAAAAATTTATGTTACTTCGGCACAACCCCTTGTTTTTTCAAGAAAATTGCCATCCCCTACATACTGTAAAGCATTAAGCAAACTTTCTTGAGATAATAAATAGCTTTTCGGTAATAAACTGTTGCATTATTAAATTCGCGACGTTTGATGTTCCGGTATAAAGATATCGTAAGACAAAATTAAGTTTAGGATTTAGGGGTACATGGGAGGAAAAATTTAATACGTCAATTCGTTAAAATCTCTCTCAGTGTTGTGTCAAATGGACAAAGTCTCCCTCAGTCTTGTGTGAAATGTAATTTTAGTAAACTATATAACCAAACGAAGACAACGATGTAATTAATAGGAATTTAGTGAAACTTAAATTTTGATCCTAATAGATACGCAAACCTGTGGGTTAAAAAAAGGTTACATATTTGAATATGGTAAATTAAAATACCTACAGTTAAAATGTCGATGTTCAAAATATCTAAAATTAAAATATCGATTGTGTCACAATATCGAAAGTTGTTATATCTATGGTCAAAATGTCTAAGATTGAAATGTCGATTGATTAAAATATCGAAGGAGTAAAAATATCGATAACCAATATAAATCTAAGTTGTAAATATCAACATATTTGAATGTCGAAAATTAAAATATCGTACGTACAAATCTGCTTTATTTATTGCTCTTTTCTCTTAATAGCATTTATTTTACATAATCTAGCAATTTTTAGCGTTGTTGTGGTCACAGTTCTAACCTAGCCGAACCAAATATTTTTGGTAATTCATGTTTAATAGGTTAGGTTAGGTTAGTATTGCGTCAAGGCGCGAAGCGCCGTAACTGAGCGGAATAGGAGCTCCGCGAAGCGGTGCTCCGTCGACTCTGTCACGTGATAGTTCATACATAGGATATTCGATACTCTGTACTTCGATGTTTATATCTTTCGATGTCACTTTTGTAGATAAATATATTTTCGATATATTGGACGTAGGTTATCTAACCATTCGACAATATAAACTTTCGTTATTTTAATTTTCGATATTTCGATACAGTCGATATTTTAATTTTCGATATTTTTGACATCGACTTTTTACTTGTAGGTATTTTAACTTTCGATATTCAAATATGTAATCCTTCATTTGGAAAGGATATTGGTTAATTTATTGAATCAGGCGTTACTTTGTGGAGGTCTATATCAATGAACTGGAACAATTATTTTGCTCACCCACGACCTTATGATAGCCACGTTTCTGAAGTAAACACACATTTCACACACATTTTATGGAAGAAATGTGTGTTGCATAAACGTAGCTATCACAAGGTCGCGGGTAAGCAAAGTAATTGTTTCAGTTCAAGGATATTGGTGCAATATTTTCCGTGACTTAAACATTGAGTTTTACATAACGCCCATCCCAATTTTGAGGGAATACCGGAACATACAGTTCCAGATATCTACATACCTTTCATACATTCGTTCTGACAATCATAGCGTGAAAAAGCAATGCAAAGTATGCTATATGTAGATCTAGCCACCTGATATGTCTATCTAACTAGCTCCGTTCGACACTTTAGGCGTGATAAAGTAACATATTTTTTTTTTATAATCTGAAAATGAAAATGAAATGGTTTATTAAAAGCAAAAACAAATTACAAGTAGGGTTTCCGTTGGTTCCACACTAGGCTAAGCCTGTCACGTGGAAACCTGATTCGGGGTACAAACAATTAATTTGATTAAATAAAGCCTAAAGCCTAAAGCCTAAAGTTTATCTTAAAGCCCAATTGACATCGCGAGTGGAGCGGACTCCGTACTTACACCGAAAAGTTGTTTGATGTAAGTTAAACCAAGACATTAATGAGTCCACTCCGTTTACAGTGGAAACCGTGCAAGCTTCAATCCTCACAAACTTCTGCAAGGTTTTAGTAGTGCCTTCATTCATATTCGTATAGGGAACTTTTGTGTACTACGGAACCCTCCAACTTTGCCGTCAACTCGTAATTTTTATTGAAACAAAGCAAGGCAGGTTTTCTGGCAGGATAGGCGACAATCTCGAGGGACGCTGCCAGTCTCCTGGAATATTTCCGCCACTTTAAGGAATAATGTCTTTTGTATTCAATATTCAATTATTCGTACTTCATTTCGCAGGCAAAAAACAGTAGAGATTGGAATGGAAATGGCGCGTAAGGTTACGCTACGCTAGAATGTTCCATCTTTAACCCCCGGGCTAAAAGAGCGGGGTTATAAGTTTGACCAATGACTGATCTGTCTGTGGCATCGTCTGTCATTGTACTCATAAGAACAATTGACACAATACATTTTCAAATTACAGCAAAACATAAACATATTCGTGCCACCAAATTCAATTTTGGAACATAGACAGCCAGAGACACTTTTTTACAAATGACATAGTTTTTTTTTATTCAAACTTTTTAAATAGTTACTCATCCCGCCCTCAACCCTCATATCATAATCGTAAGTTTGGATTTGGATGCTCATGAGAATAGGTTTTGATTTTGAACCGCTGCTGCCTTAGATATAGATTATACGACAGTTCTCGGCGAATGTCATTTTTTTAAATTTGACATCCCTTGTTATACTGCCTGCCTTATAGGTCAAGCGTGAGACGGTTATAGGAAAATATATTAAAACTTTTTAATTTGTCGGTCAACTGCAGAACCTAGACCTATATAGTCAATTTGATATTAGAGATGTAGTGTAGGTAGTTTAGAGAGTCCGATTCGCACTTGTCCGGTTGTTCTACCCACCTTAATATCATTTTCTGGCTGATGATGATGATGCATGTTTTCCTTTAGGCACCACAGGTCCTCTTAATCATAAAATGTATGACAGCCATGAGAACTAGAGAAAGCTTTCCATACAAACAACCTGTCCACAAACTACAGAAGCATCTTCCGAACAAATTATTTAATTTGCAGCTACCAACATAAAAGGCCCGCGGGCAAACCACAACAAGTCACAATTCAATAAAAATAAACGCAAACAAATCATTCACTTCGCGCAGTCATATACTTCGCGTGACTGTTACTAACTACCAACTTATAATCACGCATCACTTAAAGCTTAAAGCGTCAGAATAAGATTTCATTTGAGATGTCGGGGACGGCTGTGGAACTTTGTAAGTATGCAAAGAGACAACTTAATGTCAAGATGTCAATTTGTGGATTATGCAAAGTAGCCTACAATTTCTTTTTCTATTACCATAATACGCGTGGCAAAATATTTGACGTAAAACGACGTGGGAAAGGCTAACATAGTACTGTGGTAACTGTTATATGTTTGAGCGTTATATTTAAGTTTGTTTTAAGGGATTTGGGATTGTCAAATTTAGCGTCACTTCTTCCTAGACAGCAGAATATTCAAAGAACGGTAAAACACTGTCGTTTTTCACTTTTTACTTTAAATTATATTTTTAATGCGCGAAGATGTCATATTATTTTAAAGTTGTTTTAACTGAACGATTACCTATGTAATAATATGTAATGGTATGTCTGTGTGCAAATCCTTTATTGAATAAATAGAAGAGAACAAACGTAATTGATAAACGTTCAATATGAATACAGCGACAATTACTCGTACAACATTAATTATTAATTACCTGTTGTTTATTAAACCCCGACTTAAAAAAGAGGAGTGTTATACGTTTGTTTATTTATTTAAACGTGTTGGACACACCGATTCGAATATTGTTTTTTTTTGACAAAATAAAAACACATTCAGTCGAAATTAAATCACGACGGCGCTTAACATGATTTCATAAAAATCGGTTCCATTGTTTTTATATTAACAATATCGGGCTAATCTACCTTTTAAAACAATTTGATCACAATTAAACCAGATTACACGTGGTTGGAATAGTTACAACTAAATAAGTACAATATTATATACAATTGTCAACGCAGCAATTAACTGCAATTATGTGTCATCGATAATGAACTTTAAATAAAAATTCTAAACTATCCACGCCCTCGTATTTGTATTTTATTTGTACACGAAGTATGCGGGCTTATTTCCGTTTGTTCGTGGCTGTCACTGCAGTTTCGAATTTCAGAGATATCACGTTTCTACTTTTGGCCTTTTTTGTGTGAGGGCTCGGCTCTGTGTAAGCTATTGATTGATGTGTTTTTTGTTTTATTAAATTCTTTAGTGGTTGATGCTCTTTTTGTTTTATGATGTGAGAACGTCACATCATAAAATAAAGTAAAAATTTGGAATTGAAATAAAAAATACAAAAAGATTCCAAAAAACCAATCTTAATTTGATTGCATAGTAACGATATCTCTTGTCCGGGTGAGCGGTTAGTTCCAATGGAGTGCCGAAAAAGTTTCTCGATGAGGGCTACGGCATAGATGTCGCTAGCGTCACTGCTTAAGTGACTAAGTAAGAAACAAACAAGCTGAGATATGAGGTGCATAGGGAAATTCGTGTCGGTACCGTTGACCATCAGTGGTGTAGCGGTATAGCACGCGGTACGGATTACCGAGGACCTGGGTTCGATTCCCAGTGATGGTCTTATTTTTCTGTTTTTCTGTGCATCTATATTTCAGTTTGTATTTTCAATTTAGGTTTTACGGGATGACCGTAAAAGTAAAAATTTGGAATTGAAATAAAAAATACAAAAGATTCCGAAAAACCAATCTTAATAAAATAAAGTGTTGTGAGTGGCGAGCTATGGAGATAGATGCTCAAGGTTTCTGTACGGGAGTGAATCAGAAATTAGAAGACACGTAGAAGAACGAGGATCGCTGACATAGCCAAGCGAATTAGTTCGTTAAAGTAGCAATGGGCAGGCCATAGAGCACAAGAACAGATGGCTGTTCGGGCCGAAAAGTTCTCGAATGGCAACCGGATCGGCAAGTGCAGCGTAGGATGTTCACCAACGAGATGGACGTATGACCTGGCTGAAGCCGCAGGTTATCGGTGGATGCAGGCAGCTTCCAACCGAAGCAACTGGAGGACCAAGAGTTGACGTTCTATATGGTTGATAATGATGATGATCATACAGTTATACATATGTAGCTGTAACTTTACTTAAACATTTTAATGCCCCACTCACAAACCGGGACACTCCATTCAACCCCCTCAATGATTAATTAAGACATTTTACCAGCAAAGGATGTTAAATTAAAAGTAAATGTCCCGTTCACTGAGACGTTATTTGCGGTACAAAAGGCAGAGTACAGTCTGACGCCATTAGTCAAACTAAACGTTGCGGTGCGCTCGCGACGGTACAGTCAGCACCAAGAAATACTGAAGCATGAGTGAGTATGCCTCATGGCGTAACATCGTTATACTTCTTGGTATCGTGATTCGGTCTTGTAAAATATCTCTCTACGTACCTATCTATATCTATTTACCTTACTTACGACGACATTTGTTATGATAAATAAGCTGAATCATCAGCATCATCATCATCATCATCATTATCAACATCCCAGCTTATACGTCCCACTGCTGGACATAGGCTCTTCTCGAATAAGAGGCCTAAGGCCGTAGTGCCCGCATGGACCCAGTGCGGATTGGGAACTTGACACACATCAATGACTTTCTTCACAGGTCCGTATACTTGGACTAGTTTGCTAATGTCGTTCGGAACTCGAAACAAAAGATCGGTTTCCCTTTTCTTTCTCATTTGAATCTTAGTAAAAGAAAGAGAACCGTAGAGTAGAGTTCCAAGAGACATTAAAATTCTGGCTAAACAGTACTGCAGGGCTACTACGAAACTCGAAGTTCGTGTCGTGCGATCTCTCTCGCTCTCGTATTAAATAGTATAAGTGTCAGAGGGACCGCACGACACGAACTTCGAGTTTCGAGTTTCGTAGTAACCCTGCAGGTTTCTTCCGGTGTTTTGCTTCGCCATAAAGCTCATTGTAAATTTGAAGTATAATTCCGCGCTTAATTTCGAAAAACTTGACATTTGCTTGAGAGGCCGTAGATGAAACCACTAGACTACCTATAGGTAGTGCCACGAGACTAGAGTTGAAGTACACACATAGTTATATGAAGAACGGATTGAATAAAAGACTATTTCTCGAAAAGTAGTCCATTTTCAATTGTCCACTTATAAAAATATATATATTTCCTGACGCTATTTCAACACAAAAAATAAGTAATATTGTGTTTAAATATATATACAAAATCTTGTAGTAAAGACAACAAACAGACAAAACACAGACAAACAGAGGGTCGTGGGTTCAAACCCCGGCTCGCACCTCTGAGTTTTTCGAAATTCATGTGCGGAATTACATTTGAAATTTACCACGAGCTTTGCGGTGAAGGAAAACATCGTGAGGAAACCTGCACAAACCTGCGAAGCAATTCAATGGTGCGTGTGAAGTTCCCAATCCGCACTGGGCCCGCGTGGGAACTATGGCCCAAGCCCTCTTGTTCTGAGAGGAGGCCTGTGCCCAGCAGTGGGACGTATATAGGCTGGGATGATGATGTAGTAAAGGCGATAAAAAGTCAGATAATCTTTGTTGTTGGATCCAATAGAAAGTTTCGATTTAGTTACAAAGTTATGATTTTTTCCGCACAACATTTCGTGACGTTTTCCCGTGACGTTATTATCTCGTCCTTAGTGTTAATAATTTCTTGACAAAACTGATTTCCTGTCAATTACTGGCACGTGAGGTATCCCATCTTAGGCCTCTAGGTTGGCAACGCGTCTGTAATACCCTTGGTATAATGCCCCTGGATGTTTGTGGGCGGTGGTGGTCTCTTGCCTCCGGGAGACCAAGTCGAGCAAGTCATTTGCCATCCAGTCGAAAAAAAAAACATGACGGGACACTTTTTTAAAGAAGAATAAATGAAAGGAATGAGTGAATGCCACCCCGCTGTCATTTAACGACATGTTCCTGGGTGACCTCAACTATGGTGGCACGGTACTAACCGTTGGTAAAAAAGTGTAAATGAAAACCCTATGCAAAGGCGAACTAATTCCTAAAGAGGGATCGCCTGCAGCGGACTGTACTCGCTGTGTCATACGCATTTGTCACTCGTCCCTCCTAATTGGCAACAAGCAACTCCTGCGCAACTAAAGGAAACCGACATATTTCCGAACGCCTGTTGCGCTGGCCGTCATACGCTATCAATAGCTAGCTGGGAATAGAAAGTAATTGTACAGATATGCAGTTTTAACACACAGTGAATGCAGCCAAGTGCGAGTTGGCCACACGTAGTGTAGGGTCTATCTGTCAATTCTAGCAAAACAAAGCCGTTCGTTATTCTAACAACTGCTAGCATGGTGTACGGTTGTGTCACTCTGAAGATGAGCTCTGGTTGAGTTCTCAAAGAGTTCGAGTCTGGCAAAGTAACGCCTAATTCAATAATTTGTATTTTACTTTTTAGTAAGTACATTAGATTTGTCATTCATTTGAGGTTGTAGCCAAAGCTGTGAATGATAATTATAATGATGACAGGATCAAAAATCTAAGGGTGGACACTCAAATCCACGGCCAACATAATGCTGAGCTGGGACCGCTGCGCGATTTCTAAAAACCTGTTTTTATTTTTGTTTGAAATTGTATGTGTAATGTAAGTATTTTGCGAAAAGTGAATAAATAATTCACCTTGTGAATGCACTCAGAGCACAAAAAAAGTCGACACGAAGAAAGCATCTCGCAAGATTCACACAAAGCAGTGAAGCTATAAGTATGTGAAGTTCTGAATTCAAACTAACAACTTAAGAAAATACAAACTGAAACATAGATGCACAGAAAAAAGACTAGCGCTGGGAATCGAACCCAGGTCCTCAGCATTCCGTGCTGCGTGCTATACCGCTACACCACCACAGGACAGAAGTACAGACACAAATTTCTCCTATGCACCACATATCTCAGCTTGTTTGTTTCTTATTTATGATCGTGAAATTAACAAAATTTGGAGTTTAAATGAAAAATACAAAAAGACTCCAAAAACCAATATTAACAACTTAAGCTTGAAGCTGCAAATGTGAATTATAATGACAAAACCAATAAGGTAAGAGTCGACACTGTAACATCGACACATGGAACCGATGTAAAAAATGATCAGCAGACGCCTTACTAGGAGAAGTAGTAGAAGTACATTTGAAAGGCAATTTTTCATTAAATCTTTTAGCAAACAGAGCCGGTGAAAGGACCAGAACATACACTAGCCACTCGTAGCTCGTAGACATTCCTAATAGCCCTTAAGTCCCCCTCGAAATTGAAGCAAACAGTTTTATGCCGTTGTCCACTCCACATTCACATTGTAGCTCCAGGACCAACTTAACTTTTATACTCCTGACAAACCAATTTAAACTTTATTATGAAGACCTACAGACTATCCGACTGTTATTAAATTTCTATTTTTGGTTCGTGACGTTACCATGGTAACGAATATTAAACGATATTTCCTATTTGCTATCGGTTTAAGCGATTATGATTGCTGCGCAACGGGAATAGGACAATCGGAAATGCAGGATTGTTTTACAGAGTAAATATTTTCTGTGACAATTTTCCTGCAATTGAATTTTGTTTTTTATTTTTAGCAGAAATCTATTCTGCTAGTTGGGGATTCAATGAAAATAATTTTCAAGCAGTCGGATTTTAAACAGGAAACTACCGTGAGATCTTCTCAATTAAAACATGACATCCGGTTTACTGAAATAATAAATCATATCTGGCCATAGAGTGCATATGACATGGCGTAGGTATTTCATCGTCATACATTAGAATCCGGCAACTGTCACTGAAATCATCTAACAAATTAAAAATGTTGAAAACGATATATAATTTAAAAGTATATTTATCTCAAAAACAGCGAATCCAATTTAATGAAGCATAGCTAAGAACCACCGTAAAGAAACTTGCTTTCACGTGAAATAATGACATTGAAATTGGTCCGTCCGTTTGAGAGCTACGATGCCACAGACAGACATTGGCGTCAAACTTATACCACTCCTTTTTGCGTCGGGGGTTAAAAAGAACTTCATAAATATGGTGTATGGTGTAGTAATGTATGATTATATAAAAGGAGAATTTCGTCTCTCCCTGAATATTCCATTCCCCAAGACACAAAAACTTGTAACTCGTTTAAAAACACCAGAACCTCCCAAGGGGTTAAAGTAAAGTGATGCCATTACGGAAACTATTTTATTTCATCCAAGTGTTATGAGAATAAATCGCGGACGAACAAACAAACTGAATTGCGCGCGTCGCGTCCCACTGAGAACGGGCGAGTTGAAGGGCCACACACTACACTAGTGAATGAAAACAATTTAAATGACACTTGATTAATACAAACTCTTGTGGCGACAATCGAACAGCTAGTGGTTTGCTGGTTAACCCTACGTTTGAAGCTTAGAGTTCTGAATTTGGTTTTTTTTTATCGACTGGATGGAAAACGAGCAAGTGGTCTCGTGATGGTAAAGCTGGGTACTGACCAACGTTACGAGGTGAAATGTACATTCGCATCGAGCATGTTCGCTGTGTTCTCAAAATCAGCGTAATGTTGCTCGTCAAAACTTGTGCTCCATATTCGCCAGCCACTCTCAGTAAAGATGGCTGACTTGTTACAGCGTACTGACTGAACCGCGTAACAGTCAAAGGATTCGCCAAAAAACCGACAGCCGGGTGGAGCACTCAAAGCGCTGGTTTCCCCGTAACACTAAGTACTGACTGCACGAATGCTCGCTGTGCAACATGTTACATTACACCTCGTAACGTTGGTCAGTACCCACCTTTAGAAATCTGCAACACCAGGGAGATTGCAGATGCGTTGCCAACCTAGAGGCCTAAGATGGGATACCTCAAGTGCCAGTAATTTCATCGGCTGTCTTACTCTCCACGCCGAAACACAACAGTGCAATCACTGTTGCTTCACGGCAGGATTAGCGAGCAAGATGGTGGTAGCAATCCGGGCGGACCTTGCACAAGGTCCTACCACCTGCAACTGCAAGCAGACACTTGTATTTAAAAAAATAGAACGCAAAAAAGTGGCTACAATTTTCTAACGATTTTAGACGATTGCGTGGAGTTTTACTAGAGGAGTAGGACGTAAGGTCATTCATTTATTATTAGCCAAAAACAAAAACAAACAATGCGAGTGGCAAGAGATCTTTTTTTATTTAAGAGAGACGACTAGCGTTTTATTTAGTAATAACATGTCTAGAACAAACGTAAAATACGTAGGCATGACAAGAATGCAGTAAAAAATAAGGATGATCAAAAATTATAGTCATGTAAATGTTGAAAGTTTCTTTTATTTAGCACAAAATTGTTCATTGTACAGTCTCTCCTACATTGAAATATCTGCACTTATTTCTCTCCAGTTTCTGTTATCTCGCTGTGTGCCATAAATCCCTCAATCTGTGAAGTAGGGTCTGTTTGTATGTCTGTACATTTGCAGGAGCAAATAAACGTATGCTCTCGAATGCTTCATACAAAATTGTTTCTTGGAAATAATGGGTACGGAAGGATTAAGGATAGAGCATGTGCATTGAAATGTTGAAGTATTATGAAAGGTTTCATATTGAGGGTTCAGTGTTCGGTTCGTCGAAGTTAGGGCTTAATAGTAATTACAGCAGCATAAAATAGAAAAAGGAAGTAAAGTTAAAGGTAAGCAGAGCATATTATGCAGAATAGACAAAGGCATGCCATGGGTAGAAACAACATGAAAGGCTGCTTTTGCATGGGACTGGGCCATCATAATAGGTGAACAAAAAACATTGGAACAGACTCAAAAAAAAACACGAAAACAACCAAAAATAGCGAAACGTCGCGAATCTGTAGACTTGTGAAATTAATAATAAAAATGTTTTTTTATGGAATAGGGGTAAAACGAGCAAACGGATCACCTGATGGTAAGCGATTACCGTCGCCCAAGGACACCTGCAACACCAGAAGAGTCACAAGTACCACCACACAAACAAAAGTTTGAAGGAATATATATTTTGATTCCAACATATTCTCTACGGGATTTAAACCACCATTAATGAGCGTCGGATATTTTGACACATCTACTGGGGAAATGAACAATAACAACAGGTAGACTCTCAGTAAATACTAGCATATACGTCGAAATATCGAGAGCCCATCAAACATAATTAAACGTTATTAACCGAGAAAGAAGCGTTAGCAGGCCTTACACTAGACAGACTGATGAACTCTTGACAGTTGGGGACAACCTGGTGGATACAAGATACAAGTGGCGGACGACTTGTCGTTCATGGTTGCATTCTAAGAGGGAAGCTTTTGTTCAGCAGTGGACGTCTTTCAGGTGATTATGACGATTGTTAACTAAGACTCTTAACTTATAAACTGTTTGATTTTGATTCCAGAAAAGTTGGTAATATTTTACAGCTTTTCCCAGCTTTTCCGCGCAGCAAAGCTTAGCCACAAATGAAAATACATCGCCGAACAGACGGTTTTAAACTTTCAAAAGCTTTTAATTCTGATGTGATGTGCTTTTTATCGCAGTTTAATCAAACGTAACGGACTTACATTGAGCTGGTGCCAGGATAGCATCAATTAACGGATTACCGCCCCCTGTCGGATTAGGGGGCAACGTTTGTTCAGCTCTGTTTTCGAATTCCGTTTCGCACTGATTTAGGTAAATTGGAGCTTGGGTGCAATTTGTGCAACGGAAGATTTGCCTATTTTGGCGTTTTTTGGGACATCTTAGACTAATGAACGCAAGAAAAATACTTCGCTTACAATCTTCACTTGTTTTAGGCAGATTTTTTATTCAGCTTATAATGTTCATATTTAATGAACTAAAGCTAAGTAGGTCACCCGCGACCTTGTAGTTATTAAGTTCCTGGATACGAGTATGGACCTCCGCAAAGTAACGCCTGATTCAATAAATTGTTTATATTTTAGTAGGTATCTATGTACCTATGTAATTTTTATTGGATATTCAGAAATGCTTGTTGTAGCCTAAACTGATTAGGTAAAGATATTTTGACACTGACTTTATATTATAGTAACGATTTGAATGAAAAGACATCTTTAAAGGGTAGAGGCAATGTCAGTGTTTATTTAGTTTCGTCTCTGTCCATTCAACATGTCATTTTTTCATATTGCAATTGCAAAACAAACTCCGTTAACACCTACCATCTTCTCAATAATTGCTTGTCCATTAAAAAAACCGAGACATCTCGTTTACATACTCGACATTTACATAGACGACATGTTGTTGTTTTTTATTTACATAGATGACATGTTATTTCAGTAGTTAATAATGACCTGTCATGCGACTGTCAACTGTCAACGGTTAGCGGCCAGGAATGCCGGTCTAGTCCAGGAGCTATCAATTACTTCGTGGATGCTGGGCTAGGAAACTAGCGAACGTAACTAATAATGGTTTTTTGTTTTAACATAGATCTTAAAATAATTTTATTAATATAAAATCGCTTTCATAAGGAAAATTTCGCAAGAAAGAAGAATGTCTTAATTTTTTGTAACAATTTTGTAATAATTTAATTGCACTTGTGGTATGTGCATACAAGATGCGTTCATAATGACCGTGTAGATCTTGTTTGGGTCAAATCTTGTTCACCAAGTAAAGTCAAGTTGCAAGTGGGTATTTAAACTTTGTATTTAAAGTTAGGTTATTTACTACTCACTATAAGTTTCTTGCAATGCAATTTTTGGACATGGCACGCGTCTTTTAGCTCGAGAACCAAGTAGGTACTGCACTTAATTTTAATATAATGTGCATAACTAGCCTAAGTACAGTGATGTCAGCAAGCAAAGACACTGGTTCTGTTAAAAATCTGGTTTTCCCCTATTACCCTTAAGAGCGTTTATACCTGCTGAGCTGGCAACGTTGCATTTTTGTTAGTTTTTCTCGATTATTCCATATTTTTTTTATTAATATATAAGTTAATGTGTACTCCAATAATTATTCGTGATTGACTTTTTTTTTTAAACCGTTAATAAACATTTGTTCGTTTTTAAAGAATATAAAAGTCTGTCACGAATAATTATTGGAGAAGACACATTAACTTACATATATATGTATGTAAATGTGGTCTGATAGACCACATTTTTAATTTTCATTAATTTTTTATGGAATAACCGCGAAAAACTAACAAAAATGCAACGTTGCCAGCTCAGGCACGCTCTTAAATTAAGGCGCGCGAAGTAATTGTTTACAGTTTATTATACCCTAAATTTTTAACTACCTTTTAAGGGTTCCGTAGTCGAAACGACAAAAACGGAACCCTAACAGTTTCAACAGTTAGAATAAACTATAAGTAGGATAGGTAAGGACTTTGCATGCCTTAGTATACTGCAGTTTCTAGTTTTAGTGGCCCCAACGGCATCTGATACAGTGAAACGCTAATTAGGTAGCTCGGCCAACAATTTGCCAGGTTCAAATTGACGGTAATCGCCGTCGCTGCTTGCTTTGTAGACCCAGTGCGTTAGGAGAATGGTTAACTAGCCCTGGTTAGAAATAGAAATAGAAATAGAAATCATTTATTCGTGACAAAGTAACATAGCATAACAAAAAGGTATTAAAAATTAAGAAAGTTGTCTGTCACGAAATGGTCCCAAATCAGCAAAAATGGCCGGTCTCGGTCGGTTACCTGGGGTTTTGTAGTTATAGCTTGAGATTATAGCGGCTGTTGGGGCCGATAATTGCTTGAGTGGAGACAGCGAATCGGCAAGTGCGTAGGACGTCCACCAACGAGATGGACGGAAGCCGCGGGCTCACTGTGGATGCAGCTTCCAATCAAAGCAGCTAGAGGTCTAGGATGACGTCCTACGACGGTTATAATGATGATTGTTTGTTTCAGTACATGTACATGTTTCAGTACATGACATTGACATTTTCTATTATTATTGTTAATTTTATTATTAAGTATTCTAAATCTTGATTATTATTATTTTTATTTTTCTTCAATTTCAATGATTCAATGACATATAATGAGCGTATTAGCGTCTCTGCCGAATATTGTGCGCCATACACTGGCTGATTGTGACGAACTTCAATGTAATTGTTACCATTTATGTAATCACTCACTTTCTGACAATAAATGATTGATTCCTAGCTACATTTCAAGCGACAATAGATTTCTTCTATCGATAATCTGCTTATAATACCATCCCAAAAGTTACTTCCCAATCTCAGTAAAGCCATTTACATTAGAACTCTCAGAAACGGGTCCATTAGAGCGTCTGTAAACACGTAGGTTTGCAGTCCGATTGAATGCAGCCATTCGCATGGATTCGAGTGCAACAGTTTAAAAATGTGCACTTTGTTTTGTAGTGGCGGTGCAGTGCGTTCGCGGAAACTGGGTGCTAACAGACGCGCGTTTCTAGTCAATGGTGCATTATAGAAAAATGTTACTGCAATAAAGACCTATTCTAAGATAGAAAGTTTAACTTTTCTTTATAATAAACGCATTAAACAACCATACAATACAATATACAATTTATTGTGATTTTGCTTGTATAGTAATATATTAAAATATTATTTTTTTTTTTAATAATAAGTCGTGGTATAATGGCATGCTTGTAATTCAAAATGTCTGGTTTTTCTAATAGTATAAAAACAAAAACAAAAAAATCTTTTTATAGTCTTAAGTCATAACATAACACTATCCATAGCAAGTCTTAATACTAATTATCCTATGTACTTGTGTTTTGTAACTTTATAAACCAAGAGCTAAAGTGCCGACAAACTGCTCTGTAGTTTGGCACAACAAATGTAAATTAAAAATGTAACTCTTAGCAGAAATAAACTTTTTCTATCTATCTATTATTGTTTTTTGTGTTTGGTGGTGGTACTGTTGGGACCGTTAATAAATCATTTTTCTTTTCTTTTTCTTTTTCAAATGGTACAATTGAAGTAAAAACTATCCTAACTTAAACTAACACAGTATATACATCATACCTAAACTGAGAAAATAGCAACTAAAAATTTAACACATTCAGTTACAAATATTAATAAAAAAAGTAGGAAAATAAAGCTAATTTAAAAATAAAGTGGTAACGATAGGAGCCGTGGTGGCCGAGTGGTTTGACCTATGGCTTCTCAAGCAGAAGATCGTGGGTTCAAACCCCGGCTCGCACCTCTGAGTTTTTCGAAATTCATGTGCGAAATTACATTTGAAATTCACCACGAGCTTTACGGTGAAGGAAAGCCTCGTGTGGAAACATGCACAACAAACCTGCGAAGCAATTCAACATTGTGTGAAGTTTAAAATTATGAACTCCGTGTTGTATCAAAGCCAAAATATCTTTATTCAATTTAGGCCAAAACAAGCAATTATGAATGTCAAAAAACCGGCCAAGAGCGTGTCGGACACGCCTAAAATAGGGTTCCGTCCGTAGCCAGAACGAAAAAATGAAGTAATATATTGTTTGTTTGTGTGTTTGTTTATACTCTTTATTGTACAAAAAGGTTACATAAATAAAAGTTGTGTTAAGTACAAAGGCGGATATATTTCTAAGGATTTCGTATTTTATACGGAATCTTCCAAGTTTAGGCATATTTTATACCGTAGGCTGCTACTTACTCTTAAACTACTAATAATTCTCAAGCGAACTTAGCCGTTTTATATTCACTACCATCCTGAATTTTTACAAATTTTTCCACCACGTGTTTACATTTTAGAGGGGGGGGGGACGCCCGATTTTAATGAAAATTTTCTCTTTAAAGTTGAATATTTCGCAAACAAATCACTGAATCGAAAAATTGTCTCAGCAAACCCCTAATGGTTTTAAAAAAACTATCCAACGATACCACACACTATAGGGTTGGATGGAAAAAAAAACACCCCCATTTTACGTGTATGGGAAGTACTCTCAAAAAAAATTTTTTTTTTGTTTTTTTTTTATTGTACCATTTTGTCGGCATAGTTTACCTACATATTCGTGCAAAATTACAGCTTTCTAGTAGCATTAATAGTCCCTGAGCAAAGCCGCGGACGGACAAACAGACCGACAGACAGACATGGCGAAACTATAAGGGTTCCGTTTTTGCCATTTTGGCTCCGGAACCCTAAAAACGTGTGAAAATGTCGTAGGTCGTCCGCTAACGAGCTGGACTGATGGCCTATTTAATGCCGCGGGTTCACGCTGGATACAGGCAGCTTCCAACCGAAACAAATGGAGGTCTATGGGGCCTATCCAACAATGCACATCCTACGGCTGTAATATGGTGATGATGATGAATTTGTAAAAATAAAATTTAAAGTTGCACCAGTTTTAGCTGCATGCGTCATATTTTTTTCTCGCTTGAACACTTATAAATAAGACCCTCTTAGTGACGTTTGGTGACTGCAGCGGAAAACTGAAGTGGAGGGGTCCCTCCCTCACACAATTATAGTTTAACGTGTGCGACGTTTTCAGATACAATGTGCGTTCGAAAATCTATTCACTATTCTAGCACTATACATAAAGCAATCCAATTTTTTTTACATTTTTGAGGTATAGTGGACTGTATTATATATAATAATAATAATAATAAATAAATATCATGGGACACTTGACACCAATTGACCTAGTCCCAATTTTTTTTTGTCTAAGCAATCGGTACTAGCTTGGTACTAGTTCATCGAAGATTTAAAAGTGATGTCTAAAAGTTATTTAGATGGAATCCAACGTAGACTCACAACCCTATCTCGAATCGCAAAGTATCTTTTCAGACAGTGCACACTTGTCAAGTCCAGAGCCTCACACCCCTCTTAGGGGTTTTAAATTCGACTCCATGATAGAAATGTAGATTTGTTTGTGAATGGACGTCATTAAGGCGGTCGCCATGTTGCATTGCCTTTTTGTTTTACGTTTGGCATTTGTTTTTAACGGCGGGATTTATTATAGCGGTTTGTGTTTGGAGGGTTAAGGAAGTTGATTTTCTTTTGTTTTTCTTCGTTTTTGGAACATTTTTGTTCTGACGGTATTTTAAAAATATGCATTGATTGTTTTTTGTACAGTTACAGTTTTAGTTATAGTATAAAGAAAATCCTATATAATAATTAATATGTAGAATAGAGTAGGTCTTCAAGAACTTATGTGAGTTATTTATATGTTTTACTGTTTATAATTTATCTTCTGTAAGAGGTGGAGCGACCACTAATTTAGATTGTTTTTATAAAGCAATTTTAGAATTCATTTTGAGCAACAAATAGCGAGCAAAGGCATCCATTGTTTTTCTGCCTCTGAGACATAGAAAAGGCTTTTGACATTGTGCGCCATGAAGCACTTTGAAATATTTTGGTGAAACTGGTCTGTGCTTACAAGTTTTTAATCCTGATTAAGATTTCAAATGATAATATGAAGTGCCGTGTCATTATAAACAGTGAGCAATCAAAAATATTTCCAGTGAGCTGTGGTGTTCCGCAGGGTTGTGTCCTAGGTCCAACTATCTTGTGTATCACTAGTACCTATCAAAAAAGTCAAAAGTATTTATTTGCCAGAATACAGTACAGGAAGGTCTTACATTGTATATTTTTATTTCAGTGTATTCAGCCTACATGCAGGCGTGCAAATATTCTGTTGAGAGGCGTATAATTATTTTATTACAATTACAAATTTCCTATGTCAAATATCAAATTAAAATAAATCAAAAATCATAGAAATAATGTTAAAATAATATGTTTCTTTCGAATGACAATATAAGTATATTTAGTATTCTCTTCACTACAAATAAGTTAAGAGTTTATTAAGACTTAAATATAACTTAAATATTGACAGAAATCGGCCCCATGCTATTAAATTTTCATCGCTATTAAATATATCATGCTCCGTATGCCTCTAAACACAATAAAAGTAATTTGATCCCATAGGACCCTACCTATACCCATAGCAATATATACCTAAAATCAACAAACCAGAACATCCCCGAATAAGGGTGGCTAACAATAAACAATTTAAAATGAAATCCGTCACTTTACTGCAAATCTAAAACTTTCAGGTTTCCCCAATCTCCCCTTCGCCAAATACAAACCATACTCAACCAAATAACAACTCCGATAAGATCGGTAATTGAATTGCATTCCGCTTATCGAATCAGCAATTTTATCTACCATCCAGTTTGCTTAAAATATACCTTATTCCGTTGGGTGTAAAGTGGGTATTTTAGCTAAAGTTAAAGTGGTGAATGACGTTACACAGGGTGCATTGTTTGGGAAGACGTTTAGGAAGAATGTCGCAGTGATTTCGGGTATGTCAGTCGTGAACTGTCACGTCGCGTGGCGGGGCAGCAGGGGAACATTGGGCCACAGAACAAGCGTTTTAATTGATAACTTTAGAAATCATATAAGAAGAGAAGTCTTAACTGACGGTTAAATGTGATGCCGTCTCTATTTGTTTTGTTCGAATAGACGGAGACGGCATCACATTTAACCGTCAGTTAAGACTAATTAATGGATGGTGAAACAGCCCCTTAGTCTACTATAACTTAAGTGATACATATTGGTTGCCACTTAAGGAGACAATGGTCTATTTTCTTTCTATGTGAGCTAAAAAGCCTTATTCATGGCAATATAAGCAATCGTTTTTACAAACTATTGAAGTTTTAATATTTGTTTCTTAGTTTAAATTATGCCGAAACTGTATACATTAAAAAGTCAAAATATCGGTGTACAGAGATTACATGAAAGAATAAATGAGACCATGAGTCACTCACTGAACCTCAGTGACTCGTAATACAGTGTAGCTGTTACAGTTGTGTCTGGGATTGGAACCAGTCCTTCATTCCAGCTAAAGCTGTCCTTCTCGAGTCTCAAAAGTCTAACAATTTAAGCTCATTTAGGTCCAAGTGCCTGCCAAGCACCAGTAGATGTTCCTGCGCTCCGACTTCTGGCCGGAGGGTGTGGTGTTTCGTCGTTTTAGGGTAGCGACGAAGACGACGTTCAAAAATCCCTAACTATTGATAGTTTTATTTATGTATTTTTTTGTATAATTTGAATTTTACAGCGCATTTGTGTTTAACTGTAATGCTGTAATTTTTTGTACTTATTTCACGATTTACGCCAAATCGAGATAAGCATACGACTCAAAAACAATCTAAGAGGAAAACAGTAAAAATAAACAATAGCATCTACCAGTAAGTAGTTGGACTGATTTGAAATTTTATCTTAAGCCACAAAATATTGCGAATTATGTTTTTTTTTGGCAAAACAGCGTATTTTCTGGCCTTTCAGGAACCATCAAGCGATCTCTAACGGGACGAGGGTAGATTGAATAACGCCGTGTTTATTTCCATCCAACGCGTAAACAATCGTCTCTAGTTTCGGTGATTATCGGGATGCTGAGGCTTGTGTGTCTGTAAGGAATAGAGTAGTTGAATAAAATAGGATAATAGTACAGCAAACCACAATGACAAAACCAAAACCAAGTCATAACCTAGTTGTTTGGCCTCGAGTGACGTGGGTTTGAGCCTCGCAGTTCTTAGTTTTTCGGAATTTATGTGCGATTGTATTTTGCCTTAAACCGCAAATTTTAATTAAGCCCACATATGTGGAGTGACTCAATGGTGTAGGTATGTGAAGTTCCCAATTTACACTGGGTCTGCATGGGCTTAAGCATATAAAGCCGAGATGATGAAAGATAAAAGAGAATAATGCAACAGTTGTCACAAAAACGTTTTCATGAAATATAAACTCGCTTTTAAATATAAAATGCCGACAGGGCAGCCTTTGAGTTTATTTGAAACGAATTCTCGAACAGACGATACCTACTTTTATTTTATGCCGATTTTATTAATTTCCGCGGAACCCTTAGTCGAGTGGTTACGAGATGCGTTGACAGCGATATTCTGTTTGCCTATCCATCTGTCCGACGATACTGGTTAAACTTCCGACTTGGTAAAAAAAGAAGAAATATAATAATTTATTGCAGTAGACGCAGTGTAAATTCAACCGTGAATTGCAAGATAGACCAAAACGTTTCTTTAAAATTATTTTGTTAAGTATGATCTATAAAAAAAATTGAATCAAAACAGGAAATATATTTACTGATTTTTATACCTATTAAAATGTATATTTAACTGTTTTTATTTAAGTACATTTACATTCACTCATAATTATTTTTTTAATTTAACTGGATGGCAAACGAGCTAGTCGGTCGCCTGATGGTAAGAGATCACCACTGCCCATAAACATCTGCAAAACCAGGTGTATTGCAGATGCGTTGCCAACCTAGAGGCCTAAGATGGGATACCTTAAGTGCCAGTAATTTCACCGGCTGTCTTACTCTCCACGCCGAAACACAACAGTGCAAGCACTGCTGCTTCACGGCAGGCTTAGCGAGCAAGATAGTGGTAGCAATCCTGAGCGGACCTTGCACAAGGTCCTAACACCTGCAAAAAATTACCTGCAATTAATTACTAACATTAATTTGATTTTTTGCAATCAGTCCTTCATGTAGCTATGTGTGTAGGTAATCAATTAATTAATCGTTCACTTGAACTCTCGTATTATATATTTTGTGCTCTCGTGGCACCTACCTATAAATCAACCGGAAACAATTAAAAAAATCGCAATAAGTGATACATGCAAAACGTTTTAAACTTTCGTGATTTTCACTTATAGTCAAAATACCACAAACAGGATTTATGTGTCTTAGCGTGTGTTTAGCGTGATAAGTCCTCCTTTGGCTGACCTAGGTCATGTTCTAGCTAGGTCATTTTATGAGTAGGTCATGTTCTAGGTTAGTCTTGTGGTATTTTGTCTTATATGCTTCAAATACATTATAACACAAATCGTAACATAGACATTGTTTTCACGAAAGTTATTAGTCAGTTTTTAAAAAAATAAATGGTATTGGTTCCAATTCTCCCCACTCCCGTAAATCGGTAAATTACCCGCACCGCGCACTATTTGCCCGCTTTCCCCTAGCTGCCAACGCCTGCACTTAACGTGGAATTGTACTTGTCAGAGCGAATTTACGAAATTAGCAAAAAGGCGCACAAAATTCATCGTTCTTTTTTTGTTTGTTTCGTTCGAGTAGGTAGGAAATTGACTAAGCACTAGAAAGAACTACTTCAAGGGAAAAATGCGGAGACCGTATTCTAATGGATGCAAATCGACGGTTGAAAGGAGAAGTTGGCTAAGCGACATTTTTATGAAAATTTCGAGACAGCTCAAACGACAGAAAAAAATTAATATACTTAACTCACTATTCTCAAAAAAAAAACGTCGCTTAGTCAATTTCTCCTTTCAACCGTCGAAATAGTAAAAAAGTATTATAATAACCATAATATTTGAGATTCAACTGGCAAGTATAAAGCCCTCTGTGTCAACTTTTGAGAAATACATAGTGTAGTCCGTTTAGTACGAATTCTCATTTAACAACCAACCGGTTTTAGCGACGTAAGTATAGGCATATGTTTGGTTTTAATACTTTTAATACGAGCCATCATGAAAGTACATCCGTTCGTTTAGTACCTACGGTGTCCGGTTAGTACGACGTATTATCACCGGTTCCTTGGCCGTCGTTATAACCGGATTCTACTGTAGGTAGATTTTTTCTTTCGTTCTCGTCTTCATTTTTATCGTGGGATTAGTACCTAGGTATATTAAATTTTAAGCCATTTGATGACTGTTAGCTTAGACACCCTTGACTATGAAGCTTAAGGTAGCTACCGAGTTTGATCCCCGGAGCAGATAATTTGTATGAATATTTGTTCTTGGACGTTTAATATGTAGGTATTTAAGTCATTTATCCGTTGCCTACTACCCACAGTACAGTACAAGCTTTACCTACTTAGTTTTGAAGTGTCAATTATCAATTGTTCAAAAAAAATATTTATTTATTTATTTATGACTGTGAACTACTTACGACTGATAATTCAAAAAGGTTCCACATTCGCTCCCAAATTTAAATTATACAGCAGCGTGACCGATCAATTAACGAATTAACTGTGTACCAATTCGTCCAATTAGTTCTGTAACTTTAATTCACCACTCACGCCCCCAACTGGGTCGCCGTAATTCTTAGTTAAACAAACTAACAAGCGTAATTATGGTCGCTTAGAGCTTATAAACAAAATCATTTGGAACAAAATGTAACGCGCAGTTGAATTTTTAGAAGTTTTAAATGCTAATTCATTGTTGGCCTTGTGCTTTTGTTGGCCTGCTGATCAATATAGGTCACTGCATTATTATCCAAGTAATACACCGAACAAACAAGATTTTTATTTTATTTATTTAGAAACAAACAGTCTCTTATAGCTATAGGCCTTGTAGCTATAGTCTCTTAGAGTTATTTTTGTGAATATTATTAAATATAAGTATAATCAATCAATGAACCATTACCGTTTAAATATCTTACGAGTACTTTTGGACTTGAGCCTTTATGGTTGCTGATAGCCAAGATTAAGATATTATATGGTATCTTCCGTAAAATCGATCAATTAATTCAGGGCACGTATCTGAATATCGAAAATTAAAATATCTACTAAATATCTTTAGTTAAAATATCGGCGGTCAAAATACCAAACCTAACCTAACCTACTTTCGATATTTTGACCGTCGACTTTTTAACATTAAATTTAATTTTCGATATTCAGATATACGTCCCTTTAATTCGTCATCCTTACCCGTAGGACATCCTCTGTTAGACATAGGCCTCCTTTATAGACCTTCAATTGCTTCGGTTGGAAGCGGCTTGCGTCCACCGTAAACCCGCGGATTTAACAAGGTAACACCCGTAAAGTAACACCTGAATCCATAAATTAATTACTTGCACCAGTTTGCACCAGTATAATATTGAAGCATGGCTCCACGTCGGCTCGCATTATTACTGAAAGCCTTACATATTTTTGGCATTCACGTGTAAATTTAAAATAATCCCAAATTCAACTGCCAGGGCCCAATTGCATAATAAAGTACAAGCTAACAGCCGTGGTGGCCTAGTGGTTTGACCTATCGCCTCTCAAGCAGAGGGTCGTGGGTTCAAACCCCGGCTCGCACCTCTGAGTTTTTGGAAATCATGTGCGGAGTTACATTTGAAATTCACCACGAGCTTTGCGGTGAAGGAAAACATCGTGAGGAAACCTGCACAAACCTGCGAA